>NW_024060630.1:0-38289 GCF_016432855.1 Salvelinus namaycush | reverse complement strand
GCTTACAGAACATGTTATCCAGTTAGACTCCCCCGTTACAGAACATGTTATCCAGTTAGACTCCCCGTTACAGAACATGTTAACCAGTTAGACTCCCCGTTACAGAAATGTTATCCAGTTAGACCCCCCGTTACAGAACATGTTATCCAGTTAGACTCCCCGTTACAGAACATGTTAAACCAGTTAGACTCCCCGTTACAGAACATGTTAACCAGTTAGACTCCCCCGTTACAGAACATGTTAACCAGTTAGACTCCCCCGTTACAGAACATGTTATCCTGTTAGACTCCCCCGTTACAGAACATGTTATCCAGTTAGACTCCCCCGTTACAGAACATGTTAACCAGTTAGACCCCCCCGTAACAGAACATGTTAACCAGTTAGACTCCCCCGTTACAGAACATGTTATCCAGTTAGACTCCCCCGTTACAGAACATGTTAACCAGTTAGACTCCCCCGTTACAGAACATGTTAACCAGTTAGACTCCCCCGTTACAGAACATGTTAACCAGTTAGACTCCCCCGTTACAGAACATGTTATCCAGTTACATCCCCCTTTACAGAACATGTTATTCAGTTAGACTCCCCCTTTACAGAACATGTTATCCAGTTAGACTCCCCCGATACAGAACATGTTATCCAGTTAGACTCCCCCGTTACAGAACATGTTATCCAGCTAGACTCCCCCGTTACAGAACATGTTATCCAGTTAGACTCCCCCGTTACAGAACATGTTATCCAGTTAGACTCCCCCGTTACAGAACATGTTAACCAGTTAGACTCCCCCGTTACAGAACATGTTAACCAGTTAGACTCCCCCGTTACAGAACATGTTAACCAGTTAGACTCCCCCGTTACAGAACATGTTATTCAGTTAGACTCCCCCGTTACAGAACATGTTATTCAGTTAGACTCCCCCGTTACAGAACATGTTATCCAGTTAGACTCCCCCGTTACAGAACATGTTAACCAGTTAGACTCCCCCGTTACAGAACATGTTAACCAGTTAGACTCCCCCGTTACAGAACATGTTATTCAGTTAGACTCCCCGTTACAGAAACATGTTATTCAGTTAGACTCCCCCGTTACAGAACATGTTATCCAGTTAGACTCCCCCGTTACAGAACATGTTAACAGTTAGACCCCCGTACAGAACATGTTAACCATTAGACTCCCCCGTTACAGAACATGTTATCCAGGAGACTCCCCGTTACAGAACATGTTAACCAGTTAGACTCCCCCGTTACAGCCCCAAACATGTTAACAGTTAGACTCCCCGTTACAGAAAATGTTATCCAGTTAGACTCCCCGTTACAGAACATGTTACCAGTTAGACTCCCGTTACAGAACATGTATCAGTTAGACTCCCCCGTTACAGAACATGTTAACCAGTTAGACTCCCCGTTACAGAACATGTTAACCAGTTAGACTCCCCGTTACAGAACATGTTAACAGTTAGACTCCCCCGTTACAGAACATGGATTCAGTTAGACTCCCCCGTTACAGAACATGTTATTCAGTTAGACTCCCCCGTTACAGAACATGTTATCCAGTTAGACTCCCCCGTTACAGAACATGTTAACCAGTTAGACTCCCCCGTTACAGAACATGTTATCCAGTTAGACTCCCAGTTACAGAACATGGTATTCAGTTAGACTCCCCCGTTACAGAACATGTTATTCAGTTAGACCTCCCCCGTTCAGAACATGGTTATCCAGCTAGACCTCCCCCGCAGATAACCAGTCCTGCCTGCTCTAACGAACAGATAACCAGTCCTGCCTGCTCTAACGAACAGATAACCAGTCCTGCCTGCTCTAAGGAACAGATAACCAGTCCTGCCTGCTCTAACGAACAGATAACCAGTCCTGCCTGCTCTAACGAACAGATAACCAGTCCTGCCTGCTCTAATGAACAGATAACCAGTCCTGCCTGCTCTAATGAACAGATAACCAGTCCTGCCTGCTCTAATGAACAGATAACCAGTCCTGCCTGCTCTAATGAACAGATAACCAGTCCTGCCTGCTCTAATGAACAGATAACCAGTCCTGCCTGCTCTAATGAACAGATAACCAGTCCTGCCTGCTCTAATGAACAGATAACCAGTCCTGCCTGCTCTAACGAACAGATAACAGTCCTGCCTGCTCTAACGAACAGATAACCAGTCCTGCCTGCTGTAACGAAAAGATAACCAGTCCTACCTGCTATAACGAATAGATAACCAGTCCTACCTGCTCTAACGAACAGATAACCAGTCCTGCCTGCTCTAACGAACAGATAACCAGTCCTGCCTGCTCTAACGAACAGATAACCAGTCCTGCCTGCTCTAACGAACAGATAACCAGTCCTGCCTGCTCTAACGAACAGATAACCAGTCCTACCTGCTCTAACGAACAGATAACCAGTCCTGCCTGCTCTAACGAACAGATAACCAGTCCTGCCTGCTCTAACTAACAGATAACCAGTCCTGCCTGCTCTAATGAACAGATAACCAGTCCTGCCTGCTCTAACGAACAGATAACCAGTCCTGCCTGCTCTAACGAACAGATAACCAGTCCTGCCTGCTCTAACTAACAGATAACCAGTCCTGCCTGCTCTAACGGACAGATAACCAGTCCTGCCTGCTCTAATGAACAGATAACCAGTCCTGCCTGTTCTAACTAACAGATAACCAGTCCTGCCTGCTCTAACCAACAGATAACCAGTCCTGCCTGCTCTAATGAACAGATAACCAGTCCTACCTGCTCTAATGAACAGATAACCAGCCCTGCCTGCTCTAACAAACAGATAACCAGTCCTGGCTGCTCTAACAAACAGATAACCAGTCCTGCCTGCTCTAACAAACAGATAACCAGTTCTGCCTGCTCTAACAAACAGATAACCAGTCCTGCCTGCTCTAACAAACAGATAACCATTCCTGCCTGCTCTAACTAACAGATAACCAGTCCTGCCTGCTCTAACGAACAGATAACCAGTCCTGCCTGCTCTAACGAACAGATAACCAGTCCTGCCTGCTCTAAGGAACAGATAACCAGTCCTGCCTGCTCTAACGAACAGATAACCAGTCCTGCCTGCTCTAACGAACAGATAACCAGTCCTGCCTGCTCTAATGAACAGATAACCAGTCCTGCCTGCTCTAATGAACAGATAACCAGTCCTGCCTGCTCTAATGAACAGATAACCAGTCCTGCCTGCTCTAATGAACAGATAACCAGTCCTGCCTGCTCTAATGAACAGATAACCAGTCCTGCCTGCTCTAATGAACAGATAACCAGTCCTGCCTGCTCTAATGAACAGATAACCAGTCCTGCCTGCTCTAACGAACAGATAACAGTCCTGCCTGCTCTAACGAACAGATAACCAGTCCTGCCTGCTGTAACGAAAAGATAACCAGTCCTACCTGCTATAACGAATAGATAACCAGCCCTACCTGCTCTAACGAACAGATAACCATTCCTGCCTGCTCTAACGAACAGATAACCAGTCCTGCCTGCTCTAACGAACAGATAACCAGTCCTGCCTGCTCTAATGAACAGATAACCAGTCCTGCCTGCTCTAATGAACAGATAACCAGTCCTACCTGCTCTAATGAACAGATAACCAGCCCTGCCTGCTCTAACTAACAGATAACCAGTCCTGCCTGCTCTAACTAACAGATAACCAGTCCTGCCTGCTCTAATGAACAGATAACCAGTCCTGCCTGTTCTAACTAAAAGATAACCAGTCCTGCCTGCTCTAACCAACAGATAACCAGTCCTACCTGCTCTAATGAACATATAACCAGTCCTGCCTGCTCTAACTAACAGATAACCAGTCCTGCCTTCTCTAACCAGCATATAACCAGTCCTGCCTGCTCTAATGAACAGATAACCAGTCCTGCCTGTTCTAATGAACAGATAACCAGTCCTGCCTGCTCTAATGAACAGATAACCAGTCCTGCCTGCTCTAATGAACAGATAACCAGTCCTGCCTGCTCTATTGAACAGATAACCAGTCCTGCCTGCTCTAATGAACAGATAACCAGTCCTGCCTGCTCTAATGAACAGATAACCAGTCCTGCCTGCTCTAACTAACAGATAACCAGTCCTGCCTGCTCTAGTGAACAGATAACCAGTCCTGCCTGCTCTAATGAACAGATAACCAGTCCCGCCTGCTCTAACTAACAGATAACCAGCCCTGCCTGCTCTAACTAACAGATAACCAGTCCTGCCTGCTCTAATGAACAGATAACCAGTCCTGCCTGCTCTAATGAACACATCACCACAACACCATGCAGACAACAGTCACATTTACATAGTGTATTTACATACTGTGTTATGTTAACACATGCTGGAGCCAGTATTGATTTATAACGGTTAAATGCACAGAGAGCAGAACAGAGGAGAGGCTGGCTGTCTTATCTATACTGAACAAAAAATACAAACGCAATATGAAACAATTTCAACGATTTTACGACAGTTCATTAAAGGAACTCAGTCAATTGAAATAAATTCATTAGGAAGTAATCTATGGATGTCACATGACTGGGTAATGGATGCAGCCACGGGTGGGCCTGGGAGGGCATAGGCCCACCCAATGGTCGAGCCAGGCCCAGCCAATGAGACTTTCGTTTTCCCTTACAAAAAGGGTTTTATTACAGACTGAAATACTCCTCAGTTTCATCAGCTGTCCAGGTGGCTGGTCTCAGACGATCCCACAGGTAAAGAAGACAGGTGTGGAGGTCCTGATGTCACGCCCTGACCTTAGTTATTTATTTATGTCTCTATTTTGGTTTGGTTAGGGTGTGAGTTGGGGTGGGCATTCTATGTTTTTTGTTCTATGTTTTCTATTTCTTTGTGTTTGGCCGGGTGTGGTTCTCAATCAGAGGCAGCTGTCTATCGTTGTCTCTGATTGGGAATCATACTTAGGTAGCCTGTTTTCCCACCTGTGTTTGTGGGTAGTTGTTTTCTGTTTTGTGTTGTTTCACCTGACAGGTCTGTTTCGTTTCTTACATTATTTTTGTTATTTTGTATTTTCGTGTTCAGTTAAACATGGACACTTACCACGCTGCGTTTTGGTCCGATCTCTCCTGTTCCTCAGATGAAGAAGATCGTTACACCTGGGCTGATGTGGTTGCACTTGGTCTGCGGTTGTGAGGCCGGTTGGACGTATTGTCAAATTATCTAAAACGACGTTGGTAGAGAAATTAACATTCAATTCTCTGGCAACAGTTCTGGTGAACATTCCTGCAGTCTGCATGTCAACTGCACACTCCCTCAAAACTAGAGACATCTGTGGCATTGTGTTGTGTGACAAAACCACACATTTTTAGAGTGGCCTGTTATTGTCCCCAGCACAAGGTGCACCTGTGTAATGCTCATTCTGTTTAATCAGTTTCTTGTTATGCCACACCTGTCAAGTGGATGGATGATCTAGGCAAAGGGGAAATGCTCACTAACAGGGATGTAAACACATTGTGTATGTGAGGGTGTTGGTGAATGGAAGAAATGCGGAGTCAGGCGCAGGACACAGATAGTTTTACTCAAAAAATAAAGATGATGTTCCAAACCAGCAAAACACAAAATAATCCAAAGCACAAGAACACGAACCCACATGATAAAACAATAACGCACAAAACAGAGAGGGAACCCAGAGGGTTAAATAAGGAACATAATTCGACCGCCGAACGCCGCCCGAACAAGGAGAGGGACCGACTTCGGCGGAAGTCGTGACAGTGTACAACATTTGAGAGAAATACGTTTTTTTTTTTTTGTGCGTGTGAAACAATTCTTGGATCTATTATTTACGCGAATGAAACACAGGACCAACACTTAACATGTTGTGTTTATAACAGAGAAACCCCCTCCGAGAGAGAGAGAGAACTCCAAGAACACGTATCACGCATCTGACAAATCAAAGATGGAGGAATTTTACTTCCCAATAGTCTACATGATGATAGATATGGAGGGATTAGTACAGACACTGGAGTGTCCTATAGAAGTCTACATGGTGATAGATATGGAGGGATTAGTACAGACACTGGAGTGTCCTATAGACGTCTACATGATAGATAGGGAGGGATTGGTACAGACACTGGCGTGTCCTATAGAAGTCTACATGATGATAGATATGGAGGGATTGGTACAGACACTGGAGTGTCCTATAGAAGTCTACATGGTGATAGATATGGAGGGATTAGTACAGACACTGGAGTGTCCTATAGAAGTCTACATGGTGATAGATATGGAGGGATTAGTACAGACACTGGAGTGTCCTATAGAAGTCTACATGGTGATAGATATGGAGGGATTGGTACAGACACTGGAGTGTCCTATAGAAGTCTACATGGTGATAGATAGGGAGGGATTGGTACAGACACTGGAGTGTCCTATAGAAGTCTACATGGTGATAGATATGGAGGGATTAGTACAGACACTGGAGTGTCCTATAGAAGTCTACATGGTGATAGATATGGAGGGATTGGTACAGACACTGGAGTGTCCTATAGAAGTCTACATGATAGATAGGGAGGGATTGGTACAGACACTGGAGTGTCCTATAGAAGTCTACATGGTGATAGATATGGAGGGATTAGTACAGACACTGGAGTGTCCTATAGAAGTCTACACAGGTTTCATCTTGTATACATAGGGTTAAATAATTGTCCACTTCAAGTGATCTTGGTAACTACTTCCAAATGTTCTCGTCTATTCTCGGCTTTGAACACAGTGTTTATGTGGTGAAGGAGAGAGAGCGAGAGAGAGAGAGAGAGACAGAAAGAGAGAGAGAAAGAGAGAGAGAGAGAGAGAGAGAGAGAGAGAGAGAGAGAGAGAGAGAGAGAGCGAGAGAGAGAGAGAGACAGAGCGAGAGAGAGAGAGAGAGACAGAGAGAGAGACAGAGAGAGAGAGAGAGAGAGAGAGAGAGAGAGAGAGAGAGAGAGAGCGAGAGGGCCAGGGCAATCAGTGTGAGTTGCTAATGCGTCACCCCCAGTACTCACCCTCTCAACATACGGACACCTGTTCAACCAATCCGAGGCCCTGATTCGAGGGCCACAGAGTGTGTGTGACTCACGCAGAGCGAGCCACAGGTGGTGTAACACTCATCTAGACGACCAATGATTTGTTTTTCCTAGCGATCAAGAATACCAATCATTGGGTGATTGTGGGACTCGTTGATGATGTGACTCTCCGGGTGTGTGAGAAAACCACCGGAAGAAACCGGGTACGGAATCATTCGGATGTAAAGACCCAATTCTATGGAACGGTATAGAATACACACTGACCGTAACTCCACAATACTCTCTAACGTTATGTTAAAACAGGGAAGGAGGAGTCCAGGCTAGGGTGGTTTTACCCTTCCACTTCAAGATCTAGGACCAGGCTAGGGTTGTATTACCCTACCACTTCAAGATCTAGGACCAGGCTAGGGTTGGATTACCCTGCCACTTCAAGATCTAGGACCAGGCTAGTGTTGTATTACCCTACCTCTTCAAGATCATGGACCAGGCTAGGGTTGTTTTATCCAACCACTTCAAGATCTAGGACCAGGCTAGGGTTGTATTACCCTACCACTTCAAGATCTAGGACCAGGCTAGGGTTGTATTACCCTACCACTTCAAGATCTAGGACCAGGCTAGGGTTGTATTACCCTTCCACTTCAAGATCTAGGACCAGGCTAGGGATGTATTACCCTACCACTTCAAGATCTAGGACCAGGCTAGGGTTGTATTACCCAACCACTTCAAGATCTAGGACCAGGCTAGGGTTGTATTACCCTGCCACTTCAAGATCTAGGACCAGGCTAGTGTTGTATTACCCTACCTCTTCAAGATCATGGACCAGGCTAGGGTTGTTTTATCCAACCACTTCAAGATCTAGGACCAGGCTAGGGTTGTATTACCCTACCACTTCAAGATCTAGGACCAGGCTAGGGTTGTATTACCCTACCACTTCAAGATCTTGGACCAGGCTAGGGTTGTATTACCCTACCACTTCAAGATCTAGGACCAGGCTAGGGTTGTATTACCCTACCACTTCAAGATCTATTACCAGGCTAGGGTTTGTATTACCCTACCACTTTGTTCTTCTGTGAGAGTGGAGTGTGAGTTGTTACATTTGTCTCCTGTGAGAGTGGACAGTCAGGTCCATATGACTCCCTGTACCAACAACATCATCCGTCTCCATGTAAGGGAATCAATGACTCGGCAGCTGAACAGGCCACAGCCAAACTAACGAGAGACACACGGACCTCCGTGGTCCTCTGAGACCCTCCACACCGTAACACTGGAGCCCTAATCAATTCTCCTGGAACCACACCATATTCCCAACGGACTCCTTTTATATCGATGTGTGTCGGCTGATTGGACCCGATGGTGGAACTTGAGCTAATGATTGTGTGCCTGTGTCTCTTTAAAAGGCACCCTTATTCCTTATGGGCCCTGGTTTAAAAGTAGTGCACTACGTAGGGGAAAAGGCACCCTTGTTCCTTATGGGCCCTGGTTTAAAAGTAGTGCACTACGTAAGGGAAAAGGCACCCTTGTTCCTTATGGGCCCTGGATTAAAAGTAGTGCACTACGTAGGGGAAAAAGGCACCCTTGTTCCTTATGGGCCCTGGTTAAAAGTAGTGCACTAGGTAGGGGAAAAGGCACCCTTGTTCCTTATGGGCCCTGGTTTAAAAGTAGTGCACTACGTAGGGGAAAAGGCACCCTTGTTCCTTATGGGCCCTGGTTAAAAGTAGTGCACTACGTAGGGGAAAAGGCACCCTTGTTCCTTATGGGCCCTGGTTTAAAAGTAGTGCACTACGTAGGGGAAAAGGCACCCTTGTTCCTTATGGGCCCTGGTTTAAAAGTAGTGCACTACGTAGGGGAAAAGGCACCCTTGTTCCTTATGGGCCCTGGATTAAAAGTAGTGCACTACGTAGGGGAAAAGGCACCCTTGTTCCTTATGGGCCCTGGTTTAAAAGTAGTGCACTACGTAGGGGAAAAGGCACCCTTGTTCCTTATGGGCCCAGGTTTAAAAGTAGTGCACTACGTAGGGGAAAAGGCACCCTTGTTCCTTATGGGCCCTGGTTTAAAAGTAGTGCACTACGTAGGGGAAAAGGCACCCTGTTCCCTATGGGCCCTGGTCAAAAGTAGTGCACTACGTAGGGGAAAAGGCACCCTTGTTCCCTATTGGCCCTGGTCAAAAGTAGTGCACTACGTAGGGGAAAAAGGCATTTGAGGCACAGTCATCGTGTGCGTCACATTAACTTCCTGTTGAGACTAAATATGTTGCTCTCTTCTTCTTATCTCCGTTTGATGACATGTTATCAGCTTTGAGCTGTCTTCTTCCATCCTTTCTATCAGCTTTGAGCTGTCTTCTTCTCTCCTTTCTATCAGCTTTGAGCTGTCTTCTTCTCTCCTTTCTATCAGCTTTGACCTGTCTTCTTCTCTCCTTTCTATCAGCTTTGAGCTGTCTTCTTCTGTCCTTTCTATGATCTTTGAGCTGTCTTCTTCTCTCCTTTCTATCAGCTTTGACCTGTCTTCTTCTATCCTTTCTATCAGCTTTGAGCTGTCTTCTTCTGTCCTTTCTATCAGCTTTGAGCTGTCTTCTTCGCTCCTTTCTATCAGCTTTGACCTGTCTTCTTCCATCCTTTCTATCAGCTTTGAGCTGTCTTTTTCTCTCCTTTCTATCAGCTTTGACCTGTCTTCTTCTATCCTTTCTATCAGCTTTGAGCTGTCTTCTTCTGTCCTTTCTATCAGCTTTGAGCTGTCTTCTTCGCTCCTTTCTATCAGGTTTGACCTGTCTTCTTCCATCCTTTCTATCAGCTTTGAGCTGTCTTCTTCGCTCCTTTCTATCAGCTTTGACCTGTCTTCTTCTATCCTTTCTATCAGCTTTGAGCTGTCTTCTTCTGTCCTTTCTATCAGCGTTGACCTGTCTTCTTCTATCCTTTCTATCAGCTTTGAGCTGTCTTCTTCTATCCTTTCTATCAGCTTTGAGCTGTCTTCTTCTATCCTTTCTCTCAGCTTTGAGCTCTCTTCTTCGCTCCTTTCTATCAGCCTTTGAGCTGTCTTCTTCTATCCTTTCTCTTAGCTTTGAGCTGTCTTCTATCCTTTCCAACAGCTTTGAGCTGTCTTCTTCTATCCTTTCTATCAGCTTTGAGCTGCCTTCTTCTCTCCTTTCTATCAGCTTTGAGCTGTCTTCTTCTCTCCTTTCTATCAGCTTTGAGCTGTCTTCTTCTCTCCTTTCTATCAGCTTTGAGCTGTCTTCTTCTCTCCTTTCTATCAGCTTTGAGCTGTCTTCTTCTCTCCTTTCTATCAGCTTTGAGCTGTCTTCTTCTCTCCTTTCTATCAGGTTTGAGCGGTCTTCTTCTATCCTTTCTATCAGCTTTGACCTGTCTTCTTCTATCCTTTCTATCAGCTTTGAGCTGTCTTCTTCTATCCTTTCTATCAGCTTTGAGCTGTCTTCTTCTATCCTTTCTATCAGCTTTGACCTATCTTCTTCTATCCTTTCTCTCAGCTTTGAGCTGTCTTCTTCTATCCTTTCTATCAGCTTTGAGCTGTCTTCTTCTATCCTTTCTCTCAGCTTTGAGCTGTCTCCTTCGCTCTTTTCTATCAGCTTTGAGCTGTCTTCTATCCTTTCTCTCAGCTTTGCGCTGTCTTCTTCTATCCTTTCTATCAGCTTTGAGCTGTCTTCTTTGCTCCTTTCTATCAGCTTTGAGCTGTCTTCTTCTATCCTTTCTATCAGCTTTGAGCTGTCTTCTTCTATCCTTTCTCTCAGCTTTGAGCTCTCTTCTTCGCTCCTTTCTATCAGCTTTGAGCTGTCTTCTTCTCTCCTTTCTATCAGCTTTGAGCTGTCTTCTTCTCTCCTTTCTATCAGCTTTGAGCTGTCTTCTTCTGTCCTTTCTATCAGCTTTGAGCTGTCTTCTTCTCTCCTTTCTATCAGCTTTGACCTGTCTTCTTCTATCCTTTCTATCAGCTTTGAGCTGTCTTCTTCTGTCCTTTCTATAAACTTTGAGCTGTCTTCTTTGCTCCTTTCTATCAGCTTTGACCTGTCTTCTTCCATCCTTTCTATCAGGTTTGAGCCATCCTTTCTATCTGTCTTCTCTCCTTTCTAACAGCTTTGAGCTGTCTTCTTCTCTCCTTTCTATCAGCTTTGAGCTGTCTTCTTCTCTCCTTTCTATCAGCTTTGAGCTGTCTTCTTCTCTCCTTTCTATCAGCTTTGAGCTGTCTTCTTCTCTCCTTTCTATCAGGTTTGAGCTGTCTTCTTCTATCCTTTCTATCAGCTTTGACCTGTCTTCTTCTATCCTTTCTATCAGCTTTGAGCTGTCTTCTTCTATCCTTTCTATCAGCTTTGACCTGTCTTCTTCTATCCTTTCTATCAGCTTTGACCTATCTTCTTCTATCCTTTCTTTCAGCTTTGAGCTGTCTTCTTCTATCCTTTCTATCAACTTTGAGCTGTCTTCTTCTATCCTTTCTCTCAGCTTTGAGCTGTCTCCTTCGCTCTTTTCTATCAGCTTTGAGCTGTCTTCTCCTATCCTTTCTCTCAGCTTTGCGCTGTCTTCTTCTATCCTTTCTATCAGCTTTGAGCTGTCTTCTTCGCTCCTTTCTATCAGCTTTGAGCTGTCTTCTTCTATCCTTTCTATCAGCTTTGAGCTGTCTTCTTCTATCCTTTCTCTCAGCTTTGAGCTCTCTTCTTCGCTCCTTTCTATCAGCTTTGAGCTGTCTTCTTCGCTCCTTTCTATCAGCTTTGAGCTGTCTTCTTCTATCCTTTCTCTTAGCTTTGAGCTGTCTTCTATCCTTTCCAACAGCTTTGAGCTGTCTTCTTCTATCCTTTCGCTCAGCTTTGAGCTGTCTACTTCGCTCCTTTCTATCAGCTTTGAGCTGTCTTCTTCTATCCTTTCTATCAGCTTTAAGCTATCTTCTTCTCTCCTATCTATCAGCTTTGAGCTGTCTTCTTCTCTCCTTTCTATCAGCTTTGAGCTGTCTTCTTTACTCCTTTCTATCAGCTTTGAGCTGTCTTCTTCGCTCCTTTCTATCAGCTTTGAGCTATCTTCTTCTCTCCTATCTATCAGCTTTGAGCTGTCTTCTTCTCTCCTTTCTATCAGCTTTGAGCTGTCTTCTTTACTCCTTTCTATCAGCTTTGAGCTGTCTTCTTCTATCCTTTCTATCAGCTTTGAGCTGTCTTCTTCTCTCCTATCTATCAGCTTTGAGCTGTCTTCCGCTCTCCTTTCTATCAGCTTTGAGATTTCTTCTTCTCTCCTATCTATCAGCTTTGAGCTGTCTTCTTCTCTCCTTTATGTCAGCTTTGAACTGTCTTCCTCTCTCCTTTCTTTCAGCTTTGAGCTGTCTTCTTCTCTCCTTTCTATCATATTTCAGCTGTCTTCTTCTCTCCTTTCTATCAGCTTTGAGCTGTCTTCTTCTCTCCTTTCTATCAGCTTTGAGCTCTCTTCTTCTCTCCTTTCTATCAGCTTTGAGCTGTCTTCTTCTCTCCTTTCTATCAGCTTTGAGATGTCTTCTTCTCTCCTATCTATCAGCTTTGAGCTGTCTTCTCTCCTTTCTATCTGCTTTGAGCTGTCTTCTTCTCTCCTATCTATCAGCTTTGAGCTGTCTTCTCTCCTTTCTATCAGCTTTGAGCTGTCTTCTTCGCTCCTTTCTATCAGCTTTGAGCTGTCTTCTTCGCTCCTTTCTATCAGCTTTGAGCTGTCTTTTTCTCTCCTTTCTATCAGCTTTGAGCTCTCTGTATGTCTGTTGTTGGTTGCAGAGTTCATCGTGAGATGGAAGTTAGAGAGGTGAGTAGAATGGAAGGAGAAGGAACCCTATTCCCTATATAGTACACTACTTTAGACCAGAGCCCTATTGAACCCTATTCCCTATATAGTGCACTACTTCTGACCAGAGACCTATGCTATTTGGGACCTACACCACTGTAAACTGATTACACAGAGTGCAGTGTGAATTGTGAAGGTGTAAGCCGAAACCCTTTTTTTTGTAAATTCTTTCCAATGTTAAGTAATTATCTTTTTGTTTTCTCATGATTTGGTTGTTGTCTAATTGTGCTGCTGTCCTGGGGCTCTGTGGGGTGTGTTTGTGTTTGTGAACAGAGCCCCAGGACCAGCTTGCTTAGGGGACTCTTCTCCAGGTTCATCTCTCTGTAGGTGATGGCTTTGTTATGGAAGGTTTGGGAATCGCTTCCTTTTAGGTGGTTGTAAAATTTAACGTCTCTTTTCTGGATTTTGATAATTAGTGGGTATCGGCCTAATTCTGCTCTGCATGCATTATTTGGTGTTCTACGTTGTACACGGAGGATATTTTTGCAGAATTCTGCATGCAGAGTCTCAATTTGGTGTTTGTCCCATTTTGTGAAATCTTGGTTGGTGAGCGGACCCCAAACCTCACAACCATAAAGGGCAATGGGCTCTATGACTGATTCAAGTATGTTTAGCCAGATCCTAATTGGTATGTTGAAATTTATGTTCCTTTTGATGGCATAGAATGCCCTTCTTGCCTTGTCTCTCAGATCGTTCACTTGTGGAAGTTACCTGTGGTGCTGATGTTTAGGCCGAGGTATGTATAGTTTTTTGTGTGCTCTAGGGCAACGGTGTCTAGATGGAATTTGTGGTCCTGGCGACTGGACCTTTTTTGGAACACCATTATTTTGGTCTTACTGAGATTTACTGTCAGGGCCCAGGTCTGACAGAATCTGTGCAGAAGATCTAGGTGCTGCTGTAGGCCCCCCTTGGTTGGTGACAGAAGCACCAGATCATCAGCAAACAGTAGACATTTGACTTCGGATTCTAGTAGGGTGAGACCGGGTGCTGCAGACTGTTCTAGTGCCCGCGCCAATTCGTTGATATATATGTTGAAGAGGGTGGGGCTTAAGCTGCATCCCTGTCTCACCCCACGACCCTGTGTGAAGAAATGTGTGTGTTTTTTGCCAATTTTAACCGCACACTTGTTGTTTGTGTACATGGATTGGTACATGGTCTCTTTCTCTGTCTCTCTGTCTCTCTCTCTGTCTCTCTGTCTCTCTTTCTCTCTCTCTCTCTCTCTGTCTCTATCTCTCTCTCTGTCTCTCCCCCAAGCGTTCTCTCTCTGTCTCTCTCTCTCTCTGTCTCTCTCTGTCTCTCCCCCAAGCGCTCTCTCTCTATGTCTCTCTCTCTGTCTCTCTCTCTCTGTCTCTCTCTCTCTCTCTGTCTCTTTCTCTGTCTCTCTGTCTCTCTCTCTGTCTCTCTGTCTCTCTTTCTCTCTCTCTCTCTCTCTGTCTCTATCTCTCTCTCTGTCTCTCCCCCAAGCGTTCTCTCTCTGTCTCTCTCTCTCTCTGTCTCTCTCTGTCTCTCCCCCAAGCGCTCTCTCTCTATGTCTCTCTCTCTATCTCTCTCTCTCTGTCTCTCTCTCTCTATGTCTCTCTCTCTGTCTCTCTCTCTCTGTCTCTCTCTCTCTCTCTGTCTCTTTCTCTGTCTCTCTGTCTCTCTCTCTGTCTCTCTCTCTGTCTGTCTCTCTGTCTCTCTTTCTCTCTCTCTCTCTCTCTCTCTCTCTCTGTCTCTCTCTCTCTCTCTGTCTCTCCCCCAAGCGTTCTCTCTCTGTCTCTCTCTCTCTCTCTGTCTCTCTAACATGCTCAAATCCCCAACTACAATACTGGCTCTCTATCTCTGTAACACACACAGACAAACACACACAACAACAACAGTGTGCTTCTGATTGATACATGCTTTATTGTGATGCTCTTTCATGGCTGGATAATCTGTAGCCAGCAACACACACACACACACACACACACACACACACACACACACACACACACACACACACACACACACACACACACACACACACACACACACACACACACACACACACTGACATAGTGTGCACAGGTACACACACAACAACAATCCCCTATTTTCTAGCAGAGTGTCATTTCTGAAGACACTAAAGATATAAAACACATGAGAACGAGTGACAGTTGAAAGCAGCTCTGAGGTCGCTAACTGAGGAACGCTTGGCACACACACACGTTAAGGCACATGAAAGGAAAGGGTTCTGTGTAGAAATTGAGAGACTTCTCTGAGACGCAATTGGGCTTCAAATGGAGCAATCCTTGTCATCCTCTCTGATGCTGGGAGAGGAGCCGAGACAGAGAGGACTCAACTGTCTTAATCCTTGTCATCCTCTCTGATGCTGGGAGAGGAGCCGAGACAGAGAGGACTCAACTGTCTTAATCCTTGTCATCCTCTCTGATGCTGGGAGAGGAGCCGAGACAGAGAGGACTCAACTGTCTTAATCTGTCATCCTCTCTGATGCTGGGAGAGGAGCCGAGACAGAGAGAACTCAACTGTCTTAATCTGTCATCATCTCTGATGCTGGGAGAGGAGCCGAGACAGAGAGGACTCAACTGTCTTAATCTGTCATCCTCTCTGATGCTGGGAGAGGAGCCGAGACAGAGAGGACTCAACTGTCTTAATCTGTCATCCTCTCTGATGCTGGGAGAGGAGCCGAGACAGAGAGGACTCAACTGTCTTAATCTGTCATCCTCTCTGATGCTGGGAGAGGAGCTGAGACAGAGAGGAACTCAACTGTCTTAATCTGTCATCATCTCTGATGCTGGGAGAGGAGCCGAACAGAGAGGACTCGACTGTCTTAATCCTTGTCATCCTCTCTGATGCTGGGAGAGGAGCCGAGACAGAGAGGAGTCAACTGTCTTAATCTGTCATCCTCTCTGATGCTGGGAGAGGAGCCGAGACAGAGAGGACTCAACTGTCTTAATCTGTCATCATCTCTGATGCTGGGAGAGGAGCCGAGACAGAGAGGAACTCAACTGTCTTAATCTGTCATCCTCTCTGATGCTGGGAGAGGAGCCGAGACAGAGAGAACTCAACTGTTTTAATCTGTCATCCTCTCTGATGCTGGGAGAGGAGCCGAGACAGAGAGGACTCAACTGTCTTAATCTGTCATCCTCTCTGATGCTGGGAGAGGAGCCGAGACAGAGAGGACTCAACTGTCTTAATCTGTCATCCTCTCTGATGCTGGGAGAGGAGCCGAGACAGAGAGGACTCAACTGTCTTAATCTGTCATCCTCTCTGATGCTGGGAGAGGAGCCGAGACAGAGAGGAACTCAACTGTCTTAATCTGTCATCCTCTCTGATGCTGGGAGAGGAGCCGAGACAGAGAGGTCTCAACTGTCTTAATCTGTCATCATCTCTGATGCTGGGAGAAGAGCCGAGACAGAGAGGAACTCAACTGTTTTAATCTGTCATCCTCTCTGATGCTGGGAGAGGAGCCGAGACAGAGAGGACTCAACTGTCTTAATCTGTCATCATCTCTGATGCTGGGAGAGGAGCCGAGACAGAGAGGACTCAACTGTCTTAATCTGTCATCCTCTCTGATGCTGGGAGAGGAGCCGAGACAGAGAGGAACTCAACTGTCTTAATCTGTCATCCTCTCTGATGCTGGGAGAGGAGCTGAGACAGAGAGGACTCAACTGTCTTAATCTGTCATCCTCTCTGATGCTGGGAGAGGAGCCGAGACAGAGAGGACTCAACTGTCTTAATCTGTCATCCTCTCTGATGCTGGGAGAGGAGCCGAGACAGAGAGGAACTCAACTGTCTTAATCTGTTAGACGTCATGTAGGAACAGACTCACAACTGGTACAGGGTGGAACAGACTCAGTGTCAGACTGATCCAGGTTGGAACAGACTCAGTGTCAGACTGGTACATTGTGGAACAGACTCAGTGTCAGACTGGTACAGGGTGGAACAGACTGGTACATTGTGGAACAGACTCAGTGTCAGACTGGTACATGGTGGAACAGACTCAGTGTCAGACTGGTACATGGTGGAACAGACTCAGTGTCAGACTGGTACAGGGTGGAACAGACTGGTACAGGGTGGAACAGACTCAGTGTCAGACTGGTACATGGTGGAACAGACTGGTACATGGTGGAACAGACTCAGTGTCAGACTGGTCCAGGGTGGAACAGACTCAGTGTCAGACTGGTACATGGTGGAACAGACCGGTACATGGTGGAACAGACTCAGTGTCAGACTGGTACATGGTGGAACAGACTCAGTGTCAGACTGGTACAGGGTGGAACAGACTCAGTGTCAGACTGGTACATGTTGGAACAGACTGGTACATGGTGGAACAGACTCAGTGTCAGACTGGTACATGCTGGAACAGACTCAGTGTCAGACTGGTACATGGTGGAACAGACTCAGTGTCAGACTGATCCAGGGTCAAACAGACTCAGTGTCAGACTGGTACATAGTGGAACAGACTCAGTGTCAGACTGGTACATGGTGGAACAGACTCAGTGTCAGACTGGTACATGGTGGAACAGACTCAGTTTCAGACTGATCCAGGGTGGAACAAACTCAGTGTCAGACTGATCCAGGGTGGAACAAAGTCAGTGTCAGACTGATCCAGGGTGGAACAGACTCAGTGTCAGACTGATCCAGGGTGGAACAGACTCAGTGACAGACTGTTACAGGGTGGAACAGATTCAGTGTCAGACTGCCGGTAGAATGAAGACTACGAAGGAGAGTGCTTGACAGCTGACATATAAAGTGATAGGATCTGTAGAGCGTGTGATAAGGACACATCACCAGTCCATAAAACCACTTTGAAGGCCTTCATCTGAAGACATCACGTCGTCTAGCTAACAGATGTGAGGACGGCACAGGGTGGGAGAGAGGAAGAGCAGGAGGGAGAACTCAGCTTGAAGACATCACGTCGTCTAGCTAACAGATGTGAGGACGGCACAGGGTGGGAAAGAGGAAGAGAAGGAGGGAGAACTCAGCTTTAAAGACATACTGATACAAAGGTGTCCCCGTCATAGTAACACAACCACTGTGATTGACTCTTCCCCTCTTCCCCACTGTTTACAGATACACTTCCTGACACGTCCATGTGTCGCTCAAACCAGGAAGTGAATATGGGCATGGCTAAGGAGTGACTGCTGTGGCACTATGGATCCTAGAGGGTTATACGGCAATATATTCACCCATACAGGACTAGACTAAAATCTAGTTTAATGATAGTGTACTAATAGACAATACTATAATCTAGTTTAATGATAGTGTACTAATAGACAATACTATAATCTAGTTTAATGATAGTGTATTAATATACAATACTATAATCTAGTTTAATGATAGTGTACTAATAGACAATACTCTAATCTAGTTTAATGATAATGTATTAATAGACAATACTATAATCTAGTTTAACTTCTACTTCATCACAATCCCGGATCCGGGAGCACCCCCATCAGTAAAAAAGCTGACTAGCATAGCCTAGCATAGCGTCACAAGTAAATACTAGCATCTAAATATCATTAAATCACAAGTCCAAGACACCAGATGAAAGATACACATCTTGTGAATCCAGCCATCATTTCTGATTTTTAAAATGTTTTACAGGGAAGACACAATATGTATTTCTATTAGCTAACCACGATAGCAAAAGACACCACTTTTTTTTCCCACCATTTTTTTCCTGCATAGGTAGCTATCACAATTTCGACCAAATAAAGATATAAATAGTCACTAACCAAGAAACAACTTCATCAGATGACAGTCTGATAACATATTTATTGTATAGCATATGTTTTGTTAGAAAAATGTGCATATTTCAGGTATAAATCATAGTTTTACATTGCAGCCACCATCACAACTCTCACCAAAGCAACTAGAATAACTACAGAGACCAACGTGAATTACCTAAATACTCATCATAAAACATTTATGAAAAATACACAGCGTACAGCAAATGAAAGACAAAGATCTTGTGAATCCAGCCAATATTTCAGATTTTTTAAGTGTTTTACAGCGAAAACACAATATAGCATTATATTAGCTTACTACAATAGCCAACCACACAACAGCATTGATTCAAGCCAACAATAGCGATAACGAATAAACCAGCAAAAGATATACATTTGTTCACTAACCTTCTCAAACTTCTTCAGATGACAGTCCTATAACATCATATTACACAATACATATAGAGTTTGTTCGAAAATGTGCATATTTAGCGGCACAAATCGTGGTTATACAATGAGAATAGTAGCCAAGCTGCCAACAAAATGTCGGGAGAAATCTTGGGAGAGGCACCTAATCTAATCATTAACTAATCATAAACTTGACTAAAAAATACAGGTTGGACAGCAAATGAAAGATACATTAGTTCTTAATGCAACCGCTGTGTTAGATTTTTAAAATTAACGTTACTACGACATACAGCGTGCGTTAAAGCGAGACCGCACCGAAATTAATGGCGGAATAGGAGTTTGACATTTTTCAACAGAACAACGAATTAACATCATAAATAGTTCTTACTTTTTGATGAGCTCCCATCAGAATCTTGGGCAAGTTGTCCTTTGTCCAGAAGAATCGTTGCTCGGTTGTAGATTGTCGTCTTCAACTTTGGAATTAGCAGTAAACATTAGCCATGTGGCCCAGACGTGCCCAACTCACTATAACGCAGCACAAAGAAATATCTGAAAATCGCAATATACTGATATAAACTGATATAACTCGGTTTAAAATAACTACATTATGATGTCTTTAACACCTATATCGAATAAAATCAGAGCCGGATATATCTAAGGCCTATAACGGGAGCTTTCCAGAACGCCATCCTGAGGTCTGTCTTGCGTCATGGCGAATGTTGAAAAGACTGCACCCCACGTTCCAGGACCATTTATATGGCCTCAGATCTGCCTAGCAACTCCATTCCAATTCTCACTATTTGCTGACATCTAGGGGAAGGCGTATGCAGTGCATCTCGACCAATAGAAGACATGCAAATTAATAAACTGACCCCAGAACAGCCTGCCTGATTTCAGATTTCTCACTTCCTCACAGGAAGTTTGCTCCAACTTGAGTTCTGTTTTACTCACAGATATAATGTTTGAGTGTTTTCTATCCAATAGTAATAATAATATGCATATTGTACGAGCAAGAATTGAGTACGAGGCAGTTTAATTTGGGAACGAAATTTTTACAAAATGAAAACAGCACCCCCTATTGAGAAAAGGTTTTAATGATAGTGTACAAATAGTAAACATTATAATCTAGTTTAATGATAGTGTATTAACAAACAATACTATAATCTAGTTTAATGATAGTGTACTAATAGACAATACTATAATCTAGTTTAATGATAGTGTACTAATAGACAATACTATAATCTAGTTTAATGATAGTGTACTAATAGACAATACTATAATCTAGTTTAATGATAGTGTACTAATAGACAATACTATAATCTAGTTTAATGATAGTGTACTAATAGACAATACTATAATCTAGTTTAATGATAGTGTATTAACAGACAATACTATAATCTAGTTTAATTAAAGTGTACTAATAGACAATACTATAATCTAGTTTAATGATAGTGTACTAATAGACAATACTATAATCTAGTTTAATGATAGTGTATTAACAGATAATACTATAATCTCGTTTAAGGATAGTGTACTAATAGAAAACACTATAATCATGAAATCAAAATCAAATCATATTTATTTATAAAGCCCTTCTTACATCAGCTGATATCTCAAAGTGTTGTACAGAAACCCAGCATAAAACCCCAAACAGCAAGCAATGCAGGTGTAGAAGCACGGTGGCTAGGAAAAACTCCCTAGAAAGACCAAAACCTAGGAAGAAACCTAGAGAGGAACCAGGCTATGAGGGGTGGCCAGTCCTCTTCTGGCTGTGCCGGGTGGAGATTAGAACAGAACATGGCCAAGATGTTCAAATGTTCATAAATGACCAGCAGGGTCAAATAATAATAATCACAGTGGTTGTCGAGGGTGCAACAGGTCAGCACCTCAGGAGTAAATGTCAGTTGGCTTTTCATAGCCGATCATTCAGAGTATCTCTACCGCTCCTGCTGTCTCTAGAGAGTTGAAAACAGCAGGTCTGTGACAGGTAGCACGTCCGGTGAACAGGTCAGGGTTCCATAGCCGCAGGCAGAACAGTTGAAACTGGAGCAGCAGCACGGCCAGGTGGACTGGGGACAGCAAGGAGTCATCATGCCAGGTAGTCCTGAGGCATGGTCCTAGGACTCAGGTCCTCCGAGAGAGAGAAAGAAAGAGAGAAAGAGAGAATTAGAGAGAGCATACTTAAATTCACACAGGACACCGGATAAGACAGGACAAATACTCCAGATATAACATACTGACCCTAGCCCTCCGACACATAAACTACTACAGCTGAAATACTGGAGGCTGAGACAGGAGGGGTCAGGAGACACTGTGGCCCCATCCGATGATTCTCCCGGACAGGCCCAAACAGGAAGGATATAACCCCACCCACTTTGCCAAAGCACAGCCCCCACACCACTAGAGGGATACCTTCAACCACCAATTTACCATCCTGAGACAAGGCCGAGTATAGCCCACAAAGATCTCCGCCACGGCTAAACCCAAAGGGGGGGCGCCAACCCAGACAGGAAGATCACGTCAGCGACTCAACCCACTCAAATCTAGTTTAATTGATAGTGTATTAACAGAAAACACAATAATCTAGTTTAATTGATAGTTAACAGAAAACACAATAATCTAGTTTAATTGATAGTTAACAGAAAACACAATAATCTAGTTTAATTGATAGTTAACAGAAAACACAATAATCTAGTTTAATTGATAGTTAACAGAAAACACAATAATCTAGTTTAATTGATAGTTAACAGAAAACACAATAATCTAGTTTAATTGATAGTTAACAGAAAACACAATAATCTAGTTTAATTGATAGTGTATTAACAGAAAACACAATAATCTAGTTTAATTGATAGTGTATTAACAGAAAACACAATAATCTAGTTTAATTGATAGTGTATTAACAGAAAACACAATAATCTAGTTTAATTGATAGTGTATTAACAGAAAACACAATAATCTAGTTTAATTGATAGTGTATTAACAGAAAACACAATAATCTAGTTTAATTGATAGTGTATTAACAGAAAACACAATAATCTAGTTTAATTGATAGTTAACAGAAAACACAATAATCTAGTTTAATTGATAGTGTATTAACAGAAAACACAATAATCTAGTTTAATTGATAGTTAACAGAAAACTTTCCAAGCACTAACATGTGCTTGGAGCGGTGGTAAATCATAGTTTCATAGTCTTCCTCTCCTCCTTTACCCACCATCCTCCTTTACCAACCGTCCTCTACTCTAACCCTAACAAACGGTCCGGTACACAAACTTCAGCTTTCAAAATGCCTGACGTTGGAGTTAATCCTGTCTTCAAACGGCCTTACGTTGGAGTTAGTCCTGTCTTCAAACAGCCTAACCCTGGAGTTAGTCCTGTCTTCAAATGGCCTGACGCTGGAGTTAGTCCTGTCTTCAAACGGCCCTACGCTGGAGTTAGTCCTGTCTTCAAACGGCCTGACCCTGGAGTTAGTCCTGTCTTCAAAAGGCCTGACGCTGGAGTTAGTCCTGTCTTCAAAAGGCCTTACGCTGGAGTTAGTCCTGTCTTCAAACAGCCTGACGCTGGAGTTAGTCCTGTCTTCAAAAGGCCTGACGCTGGAGTTAGTCCTGTCTTCAAACAGCCTGACGCTGGAGTTAGTCCTGTCTTCAAACGGCCTGACCCTGGAGTTAGTCCTGTCTTCAAACGGCCCTACCCTGGAGTTAGTCCTGTCTTCAAACGGCCTGACCCTGGAGTTAGTCCTGTCTTCAAACGGCCTGACGCTGGAGTTAGTCCTGTCTTCAAACGGCCTGACGCTGGAGTTAGTCCTGTCTTCAAACAGCCTAACCCTGGAGTTAGTCCTGTCTTCAAAAGGCCTGACGCTGGAGTTAGTCCTGTCTTCAAACGGCCTGACGCTGGAGTTAGTCCTGTCTTCAAAATGCCTGACGCTGGAGTTAGTCCTGTCTTCAAACGGCCTTACCCTGGAGTTAGTCCTGTCTTCAAACGGCCCTACGCTGGAGTTAGTCCTGTCTTCAAACGGCCTGACCCTGGAGTTAGTCCTGTCTTCAAACGGCCTGACGCTGGAGTTAGTCCTGTCTTCAAACGGCCTGACGCTGGAGTTAGTCCTGTCTTCAAACGGCCTGACGCTGGAGTTAGTCCTGTCTTCAAACGGCCTGACGCTGGAGTTAGTCCTGTCTTCAAAAGGCCTGACGCTGGAGTTAGTCCTGTCTTCAAACAGCCTAACCCTGGAGTTAGTCCTGTCTTCAAACGGCCTTACCCTGGAGTTAGTCCTGTCTTCAAACGGCCTGACCCTGGAGTTAGTCCTGTCTTCAAACAGCCTTAAGCTGGAGTTAGTCCTGTCTTCAAACGGCCTGACGCTGGAGTTAGTCCTGTCTTCAAACGGCCTGACGCTGGAGTTAGTCCTGTCTTCAAACGGCCTGACGCTGGAGTTAGTCCTGTCTTCAAACGGCCTTACCCTGGAGTTAGTCCTGTCTTCAAACGGCCTTACCCTGGAGTTAGTCCTGTCTTCAAACGGCCTGACGCTGGAGTTAGTCCTGTCTTCAAACGGCCTGACGCTGGAGTTAGTCCTGTCTTCAAACAGCCTAACTCTGGAGTTAGTCCTGTCTTCAAACGGCCTAACGCTGGAGTTAGTCCTGTCTTCAAACGGCCTGACGCTGGAGTTAGTCCTGTCTTCAAACGGCCTGACCCTGGAGTTAGTCCTGTCTTCAAACGGACTGACGCTGGAGTTAGTCCTGTCTTCAAACGGCCTGACGCTGGAGTTAGTCCTGTCTTCAAACGGCCTGACGCTGGAGTTAGTCCTGTCTTCAAACGGCCTGACGCTGGAGTTAGTCCTGTCTTCAAACGGCCTGACGCTGGAGTTAGTCCTGTCTTCAAACGGCCTGACGCTGGAGTTAGTCCTGTCTTCAAACGGCCTGACGCTGGAGTTAGTCCTGTCTTCAAACGGCCTGACGCTGGAGTTAGTCCTGTCTTCAAAAGGCCTGACGCTGGAGTTAGTCCTGTCTTCAAACAGCCTAACCCTGGAGTTAGTCCTGTCTTCAAACGGCCTTACCCTGGAGTTAGTCCTGTCTTCAAACGGCCTGACCCTGGAGTTAGTCCTGTCTTCAAACAGCCTTAAGCTGGAGTTAGTCCTGTCTTCAAACGGCCTGACGCTGGAGTTAGTCCTGTCTTCAAACGGCCTGACGCTGGAGTTAGTCCTGTCTTCAAACGGCCTGACGCTGGAGTTAGTCCTGTCTTCAAACGGCCTTACCCTGGAGTTAGTCCTGTCTTCAAAAGGCCTGACGCTGGAGTTAGTCCTGTCTTCAAACGGCCTGACCCTGGACTTAGTCCTGTCTTCAAACGGCCTGACGCTGGAGTTAGTCCTGTCTTCAAACGGCCTGACCCTGGAGTTAGTCCTGTCTTCAAACGGCCTGACGCTGGAGTTAGTCCTGTCTTCAAACGGCCTGACGCTGGAGTTAGTCCTGTCTTCAAACGGCCTGACGCTGGAGTTAGTCCTGTCTTCAAACGGCCTTACCCTGGAGTTAGTCCTGTCTTCAAACGGCCTGACGCTGGAGTTAGTCCTGTCTTCAAATGGCCTGACGCTGGAGTTAGTCCTGTCTTCAAACGGCCTGACGCTGGAGTTAGTCCTGTCTTCAAACAGCCTAACCCTGGAGTTAGTCCTGTCTTCAAAAGGCCTGACGCTGGAGTTAGTCCTGTCTTCAAACGGCCTGACGCTGGAGTTAGTCCTGTCTTCAAAATGCCTGACGCTGGAGTTAGTCCTGTCTTCAAACGGCCTTACCCTGGAGTTAGTCCTGTCTTCAAAATGCCTGACGCTGGAGTTAGTCCTGTCTTCAAACGGCCTGACGCTGGAGTTAGTCCTGTCTTCAAACGGCCTGACCCTGGAGTTAGTCCTGTCTTCAAACGGCCTGACGCTGGAGTTAGTCCTGTCTTCAAACGGCCTTACCCTGGAGTTAGTCCTGTCTTCAAACGGCCTGACGCTGGAGTTAGTCCTGTCTTCAAACGGCCTGACGCTGGAGTTAGTCCTGTCTTCAAACGGCCTGACGCTGGAGTTAGTCCTGTCTTCAAACATCCTCACGCTGGAGTTAGTCCTGTCTTCAAACAATTTCTTACTTCGACGAGCACCAAATGTCCTTTTTTTTCTTCTCCACATTCATATTTGCCTATTAAAACATCACGTTTCACACACACAGGCCTAGTCGGTCGGCACCATCATTACCTCACACTCATCTTTATTGTAATTTCCTTCAATGTGATCGTATATATCCTTATAATGGGTAATGAAACTGTCTCTTCGCTGAGCCGCCCCCAGCAGCCATAATGGATCATCCCTCCTCCTAACAGAGCTAAGATGCTTCCCTAATGGACCTGGTCTAAAGTAGTGCACTATATAGGGAATATGGTTCTATAGGGCTCTGGTCTAAAGTAGTGCACTATATATAGGGAATAGGGTTCTATAGGGCTCTGGTCTAAAGTAGTGCACTATGTAGGGAATAGGGTTCTATAGGGCTCTGGTCTAAAGTAGTGCACTATATAGGGCATAGGGTTCTAAAGGGTTCTGGTCTAAAGTAGTGCACTATATAGGGAATATGGTTCTATAGGGCTCTGTTTAAAGTAGTACACTCTATAGAACCCTATATAGTGCACTACTTTAGACCAGTGCCCTATAGAACCCTATTCCTTATATAATGCACTATATAGGGTTCTATAGGGCTCTGGTCTAAAGTAGTCCACTATATAGGGATTAGGGTTCTATAGGGCTCTGGTATAACGTAGTGCACTATATAGGGAATATAGTGCCATTTGAGACGTCACCAGGAAGAGTGACAGCTTACACCTAAGTAGCCCACTCTCGTCCACCCTCATCCCCCACCACACATCGACCTCTAACCCCTACTCAGCATAAACACATCTTCTGCAGGAAATAGCTGTCTGTCATCCCTCTATACCTTAACCATCTCTCTCTCTCTCTCTCTCTCTCTCTCTCTCTCTCTCTCTCTCTCTCTCTCTCTCTCTCTCTCTCTCTTTCTCTCTCTCTCTCTGTCTCTCTGTCTCTCTGTCTCTCTCTCTCTCTCTCTCTCTCTCTCTCTCTCTGTCTCTGTCTCTGTCTCTCTCTCTCTCTCTCTCTCTCTCTCTCTCTCTCTCTCTCTCTCTCTCTCTCTCTCTCTCTGTCTCTCTGTCTCTCTGTCTCTCTCTCTCTCTCTCTCTCTCTCTCTGTCTCTGTCTCTCTCTCTGTCTCTGTCTCTATTTGTATCTCTCTGTATCTCTCTGTCTCACTCTCTCTGTTTCTCTGTCTCTCTCTCTCTCTCTTGCTCTCTCTGTCTCTCTCTCTCTCTATTTGTCTCTCTCTCTGTCTCTCTCTCTCTGTCTCTAGCTCTCTCTCTCTCTGTATCTCTCTCTCGCTCTGTCTCTCTCTCTCTCTCTGTCTCTCTCTCTGTATCTCTCTCTCTCTCTATATGTCTCTCTGTCTTTCTCTATCTCTCTCTCTCTGTCTCTCTCTCTCTATCTGTCTCTCTCTCTGTCTCTCTCGTTCTCTCACTTTAATCTCTATTCATTACTCTTGTTTTTAATCTATCTCTCACTGGCTGCCTATTTCCTATTCTCTCTCTCAGCTCTGAGGCAGAGAGAGGAACACATCTGCATTGCTTGTTGTTTGGGGGTTTTCGGCTGGGTTTCTGTACAGCACACTGTGACATCGGCTGACGTAAAGAAGTGCTTTATAAATACATTTGATTGAAGACAGAGAGAGGCCTCGGGGAGTGGGTTTTGTAGTGCAATGCATTAAAGCTATAGGTCTGTACTTGTGTTTATTCTAAAGGGCTGCTGGTATAGCTAGGAGCCATAATACATTGATAGAATTAACTTGCTTTACACACAGTCACTTCTGCTGCTGTACAGTACATCTTAGTCCCCCAGCTGCTGAACGACTGACAGCCTGGTTTCTGGCAGCCTGGTTTCTGGCAGCCTGGTTTCTGGAAGCCTGGTTTCTGACAGCCTGGTTTCTGGCTGCCTGGTTTCTGGCAGCCTGGTTTCTGGCAGCCTGGTATCTGGCAGCCTGGTTTCTGACAGCCTGGTTTCTGGCAGCCTGGTTTCTGGCAGCCTGGTATCTGGCAGCCTGGTTTCTGGCTGCCTGGTTTCTGGCAGCCTGGTTTCTGGCAGCCTGGTATCTGGCAGCCTGGTTTCTGGTAGCCTGGTTTCTGACAGCCTGGTTTCTGACAGCCTGGTTTCTGGCAGCCTGGTATCTGGCAGCCTGGTTTCTGGCAGCCTGGTTTCTGGCAGCCTGGTATCTGGCAGCCTGGTTTCTGGCAGCCTGGTTTCTGGCAGCCTGGTTTCTGGCAGCCTGGTATCTGGCAGCCTGGTTTCTGGCAGCCTGGTTTCTGGCAGCCTGGTTTCTGGCAGCCTGGTTTCTGGCTGACTTACTGTGTTCTTTGCTCACTGCTTTATGATAATAAGGAGTGTACTTGTAAACCTAATAACCCCCCTGCCTGGGATTGGTATGATTCATCACAGGGTAGAGAGTGGGGGGGGGGGGGGGGGGGGGGGGGGGGTTGGAGGGAGGCAGGGAGAGATGCAGGGAGGGAGGGAGGCAGGGAGGGTTGGAGGGAGGGAGGCAGAGAGGGGGACAGGGAAGGAGTCAGGGAGGAAAGGAGGCAGGGAGGGTTGGAGGGAGGGAGGCAGAGAGGGGGACAGGGAGAGATGCAGGGAGGGAGGGAGGCAGGGAGGGTTGGAGGGAGGGAGGCAGAGAGGGGGACAGGGAGGGAGTCAGGGAGGAAAGGAGGCAGGGAGGGTTGGAGGGAGGGAGGCAGAGAGGGGGACAGGGAGAGATGCAGGGAGGCAGGGAGGGTTGGAGGGAGGGAGGCAGAGAGGGAGGCAGGGAGAGAGGAAGGGAGGCAGGGAGGGTTGGAAGGAGGGAGGGAGGTAGGGAGAGATTTAGCCTCCCACCTCCACCACCCCTTGATGTTCTGCCAGAAACAAAGAGAGGAGGTGAGACAGAGAGACAGACTGAAAGAGACAGGTAGAGAGGTAGTAAGGAACGCTAGTACTACAGGTGAGTGTGGACTACAGAGCTGTCTCTCTATAATATAACCCTGGTACTACAGGTGAGTGTGGACTAAGGAGCTGTCTCTCTATAATATAACCCTGGTACTACAGGTGAGTGTGGACTACAGAGCTGTCTCTCTCTATAATATAACCCTGGTACTACAGGTGAGTGTGGACTACAGAGCTGTCTCTATAATATAACCCTGGTACTACAGGTGAGTGTGGACTACAGAGCTGTCTCTCTCTATAATATAACCCTGGTACTACAGGTGAGTGTGGACTACAGAGCTGTCTCTATAATATAACCCTGGTACTACAGGTGAGTGTGGACTACAGATCTGTCTCTCTATAATATAACCCTGGTACTACAGGTGAGTGTGGACTACAGAGCTGTCTCTCTATAATATAACCCTGGTACTACAGGTGAGTGTGGACTACAGAGCTGTCTCTATAATATAACCCTGGTACTACAGGTGAGTGTGGACTACAGAGCTGTCTCTCTCTATAATATAACCCTGGTACTACAGGTGAGTGTGGACTACAGAGCTGTCTCTCTATAATATAACCCTGGTACTACAGGTGAGTGTGGACTACAGAGCTGTCTCTCTATAATATAACCCTGGTACTACAGGTGAGTGTGGACTACAGAGCTGTCTCAATAATATAACCCTGGTACTACAGGTGAGTGTGGACTACAGAGCTGTCTCTATAATATAACCCTGGTACTACAGGTGAGTGTGGACTACAGAGCTGTCTCTCTCTATAATATAACCCTGGTACTACAGGTGAGTGTGGACTACAGAGCTGTGTCTCTATAATATAACCCTGGTACTACAGGTGAGTGTGGACTACAGAGCTGTCTCTCTATAATAATATAACCCTGGTACTACAGGTGAGTGTGGACTACAGAGCTGTCTCTCTATAATATAATCCTGGTACTACAGGTGAGTGTGGACTACAGAGCTGTCTCTCTATAATATAACCCTGGTACTACAGGTGAGTGTGGACTACAGAGCTGTCTCTCTATAATATAACCCTGGTACTACAGGTGAGTGTGGACTACAGAGCTGTCTCTCTATAATATAACCCTGGTACTACAGGTGAGTGTGGACTACAGAGCTGTCTCTCTCTATAATATAACCCTGGTACTACAGGTGAGTGTGGACTACAGAGCTGTCTCTCTATAATATAACCCTGGTACTACAGGTGAGTGTGGACTACAGAGCTGTCTCTCTATAATATAACCCTGGTACTACAGGTGAGTGTGGACTACAGAGCTGTCTCTCTATAATATAACCATGGCACTACAGGTGAGTGTGGACTACAGAGCTGTCTCTCTATAATATAACCCTGGTACTACAGGTGAGTGTGGACTACAGAGCTGTCTCTCTATAATATAACCCTGGTACTACAGGTGAGTGTGGACTACAGAGCTGTCTCTCTATAATATAACCCTGGTACTACAGGTGAGTGTGGACTACAGAGCTGTCTCTATAATATAACCCTGGTACTACAGGTGAGTGTGGACTACAGAGCTGTCTCTATAATATAACCCTGGTACTACAGGTGAGTGTGGACTACAGAGCTGTCTCTATAATATAATCCTGGTACTACAGGTGAGTGTGGACTACAGAGCTGTCTCTCTATAATATAACCCTGGTACTACAGGTGAGTGTGGACTACAGAGCTGTCTCTCTATAATAATATAACCCTGGTACTACAATGGAGTGTTAAGGCTGTTTATAACAGATATACTGGTCCGGAGACAAGAGGCCCTAACACATCACACACTGGTCTCTATTTCTCTATTTTGTTGCATCTTTTGTACAGAACAATGTCATATAAAATGTACATGAAATACACAAAATCACAAAATCACAATGATATGGTCTGTTCATATTAGACTGATGTGAAAGCAGGATGGGCAGATCTTTAGCGTTCATGTGATGCTTGAAACGTGGGGAGTTTCCCTTGGCCTCAACACTCCATTCTGAAGAGGAAGGGTCTATTCATCACCTCAAGCCCATTTAAGCCACAATGCCTTGGAAATAACTTCTCTTTCCATGTATCCCTTTTAGCTCGACCTGTTTTAGAATGATCCAAACTAATGAACACTCTCCCGTCGTACGGGGCCCCATCTACTCCTCATTTAAACAGATCTCTCCATGCCTCTCCTCCTTCTCCTGAAGGGGCCCGGCGTGATCAATGCCTTGTTTATTTGCCCGTGTGTTTAAATAAACGAATGATGCTAAGCGGAGACAAGTCACCTCCGGCGTTAACCCTCTATCGTTATAATCAATGACTGAAGGGATTTTCCTCAGGGTAGCGGCAGGATATTAAAGAGGTGATGTAGATGACTGAAGGGATGTTTATCAGGGTAGCTACATGATATGTGGCCCGTTTCAGGAAACGAGGCGTTTGTTGCACATCACTTCACAGGAGAGGTACTTGAACAATAAACATACCTTTTATCAAATTAATTTGGGGGCGAAAATGCCATCTGAACAGTGAACTTTCATGTGCCTTAGTAACAAACGTCTATGTCATCTGTAAATATGAATACAATGTTTATTTAGGATGGTTTAGCAACAGGAAAAAGGGAGGGAACCTTCCCACTAGCCATGATTGGCTGAGATAACGAATGGGCTGGATATTCCCGAGAGATGAGTTCAGATTGGTCGGCCATGTAGCCCGCTTCTGTCTATAACGTGAGCTGCTCAGTATGTGATGATAAATATTTCCTACCGCAGCTCTTTTTGTGAAAGATATCATGAAGAATCGTCGCTAATGCTGCCGTGAATTTAACAAGGGTCATTGATAAAGATCAGAGGGAAAAAGATTCCTTTCTGGAGGACGATCGTGCCGTGCTGTGCTCTGTGACTCTGAAAATGAATCAAGACGATGAGGAAATGACTGATTTAGGTTTGAAAAATAAAAAAAACATTTTAATTGAACCAGACATTGTAGAGTCTTCTGATGACAGTGATGGGCAATATACAGCCATCAACAGTGCTGTTGTTGAAATCAGTGGCCCCGGTTGGAAGCAGAATATGACGGCTAAGGAGATGGAGAATATGACGGCGTTTGATTGCAAATATACGGAGGGAGTTGAAAAGAGAACACGTAAATCTGTTGTATAAAAAACGCCTGTCTCCGGATTACATCTTTAAACTAACGCGTCCGTGACAGAGAGGGAGACGTCTACCAAGCTACATGTTCAAATATTATATATTTCACAGTTTTGTCAGAGTGTAATTTTCATTGAAAGTTAAAGCGTGCTGTTAGCTAGCTAATGTTAGCTGGCTAGCTCGCTAACTAACGTTACTTGTATGATCTGGGTAGTAATATTATTAGTATCTCAGAAATTCATTTTTTGTGCATTGCTAGTTACAGCTTAACGTTAACTAGCTAGTTAACGTTGAAACGAGTTTGGTTAGCTTTAACTACCTACAGGCTATTGCATGGTGGCTATCAGTTTGTATTGCTAGTAGTACGGGTTGGGATTATTGCCTCATTCAAGACAACAGGGATCTGGGAACTTGTAAATCTCTGACTACCGACTTCAGTGTGTTACAAGACAACAGGGATCTGGGAACTTGTAAATCTCTGACTGCCGACTTCAGTGTGTTACAAGACAACAGGGATCTGGGAACTTGTAAATCTCTGACTATCGACTTCAGTGTGTTACAAGACAACAGGGATCTGGGAACTTGTAAATCTCTGACTACCGACTTCAGTGTGTTTCAAGACAACAGGGATCTGGGAACTTGTAAATCTCTGACTGCCGACTTCAGTGTGTTACAAGATAACAGGCAACCCTGAAAAATGTTTTTGTTCTGACTGGGAAAAATCGATTTGAACGGTCATCCAACTAGGAATGTTATTTTTCTAAAGCCCTAACTTTCTGACCTGAAGATCACTGACGTCACAATTTCGTATTTTTCCAAGTCCCCAGTTGTCTTGAAAGCAGCATTAGGTTCATTGTTTAGCTAGCGAGGTACATGTCTGAACAAAAGACTCCACTTCTCCAGATGACTACAGGACCCATTGTCACGACTTCCGCCGAAGTCGGCTCCCCTCCTTGCTCGGGCGGCGTTCGGCGGTCGACGTCACTGGCCTTCTAGCCATCGTCGCTCCTTTTCTCATTGTTCCATTTGTTTTGTCTTGTTCCCCGCACACCTGGTTTACATTCCCTAATTGATTTACATTCCCTAATTGGTTTACATTCCCTAATTGGTTTACATTCCCTAATCGGTTTACATTCCCTAATTGGTTTACATTCCCTAATTGGTTTACATTCCCTAATTGGTTTACATTCCCTAGTTGGTGTACATTCCCTAAGTGGTGTACATTCCCTAATCACACTGCATATATATATTCCTCTGTTCCCCCCCATGTCTTGAATTGTTTTTGTTTTGTGTTTGTTGTATCGCGCCAGTCTGGTTTTTCACCCTGGGCATCGCCTGTACCCTATTTGGGGAATTATTGGTGAACTTTACTGTTATATTATTGATGGTATTTTCCGCTTGTCACTTTTGCCGGTTGGCTTGAGTTGTCGCTGTTTGCGCCCGTCTGTTTGTTGCTCTTGAAGAAGCCTGATTCACCTCTTCTCTGCTCTCCTGCACTCAAATAACCAGCCGCGAAAACCTTGACACCCATCAAGTTAGCCAGGTGTGTCTGGGGGTGATTACAGGACCCATCAAGTTAGCAAGGTGTGTCTGGGGGTGACTACAGGAACCATCAAGTTAGCCAGGTGTGTCTGGGGGTGACTACAGGAACCATCAAGTTAGCCAGGTGTGTCTGGGGGTGACTACAGGAACCATCAAGTTAGCCAGGTGTGTCTGGGGGTGACTACAGGATTCATCAAGTTAGCCATGTGTCTGGAGGTGATTACAGGACCCATCAAGTTAGCCAGGTGTGTCTGGAGGTGACTACAGGCCTTCTATTGTATTTCATGAACACGTGTAGATGTCTAGACAACAGTGGTTGTAGCATTTCTTTCACATGACCCATCAATTTAGACAAGTGTTTCTGGGTAAGAATCATCTAATAATTAATTAATACAACATTTTTCTGGACACTTTTCTATTTTTTTTATATTGCTACTGTGCAGGTAACCATTTCACTTTAACGTTTGTACCTTCTGTATCCCATGCCTGTGACAAATAAACTTAGATTTTATTTGATATTATCAGGGATCAAGGTAAGACCCAGATACAAACACGTTGAAAAACAATGGTTTAATAGTCCAAGGGGCAGGCAAGAGACAGGTCAAGGCAGGCAGGGGTCAATAATACAGAGACGGGGCAAAGGTACAGGTCTGCAGGCAGGGTCAGGGTCAGGGGCTGGCAGAGTGGTCCGGCAAGCGAGTACAGAGACGGGACAGGCGAGGGTCAAACCCAGGAGAGCGAGAAAAAGAGGAGCTGACAGGACAAACGCTGGTAAGCTTGAACAAACAAGACGAACTGGCAACAGACAAACAGAGAACACATGTATAAATACACAGGGGATAATGGGGAAGATGGGTGACACCTGGGGGGGCGGACAAGCACAAAGACAGGTGAAACAGATCAGGGCGTGACAGATGGTGATGTGAGGAACAACAAGACCTGCACCAAAGACAGATGAGGATATAGGCCAAGGACTAGATAAAGTGTGTTTTTTGTTACTACTTTCACCACTTTTTGTCTTGAAATTTTTGGTTGTTTACTACACTACCTTACTCACTCTGTTTAGCACATGGCCTCACATGCGAATCCTTAAAGAGATGGGTGGGGCTAAGGCTTAAGAGGATGTGAACGATGCTGAATGGGTGGAGACAAAGATGAGCTCTCCAGTAGCTGTACCTAAACATTCAAGGGCCATTTTATCAAAAGTGGGATTACAAGTTTATAAACTTTTACTGAAGTAGTACATCAAATTATTTTTTACTTAAGTACTTTACACCACTGTTGAAGGGATATTCATCAGGGTAGCAACAGGATATAGAAGAGGTGATATGGACAGCTGACTGAAATCTCTCCTTTAAAATGTTACTGTGAGACACAGAGGTTCTTCCAATAGCTTTCTGCTAATCAGAAGATACAACTGGTAATAGATTCAAGCGACCGTGAAGCAGGACAACAGAAAAATTACAGACAAAACCAACGTAAACACCTTGCCTGGTTATAACTGCAGGTAATAGAAAACATCGCCATGGAAATAAAATACCTTGCCTGGTTATAACTGCAGGTAATAGAAAACATCTACATGGAAATAAAACACCTTGCCTGGTTATAACTGCAGGTAATAGAAAACATCGCCATGGAAATAAAACACCTTGCCTGGTTATAACTGCAGGTAATAGAAAACATCGCCATGGAAATAAAATACCTTGCCTGGTTATAACTGCAGGTAATAGAAAACATCGCCATGGAAATAAAACACCTTGCCTGGTTATAACTGCAGGTAATAGAACACATCGCCATGGAAATAAAATACCTTGCCTGGTTATAACTGCAGGTAATAGAACACATCGCTATGGAAATAAAATACCTTGCCTGGTTATAACTGCAGGTAATAGAACACATCGCCATGGAAATAAAATACCTTGCCTGGTTATAACTGCAGGTAATAGAACACATCGCCATGGAAATAAAATACCTTGCCTGGTTATAACTGCAGGTAATAGAAACCATCGCCATGGAAATAAAATACCTTGCCTGGTTATAACTGCAGGTAATAGAAACACATCGCCATGGAAATAAAACACCTTGCCTGGTTATAACTGCAGGTAATAGAAAACATCGTCATGGAAATAAAATACCTTGCCTGGTTATAACGGAAGGTAATAGAAAACATCGCCATGGAAATAAAACACCTTGCCTGGTTATAACTGCAGGTAATAGAAAACATCGCCATGGAAATAAAACACTGTGCCTGGTTATAACTACAGGCAATAGAACACATCGCCATGGAAATAAAATACCTTGCCTGGTTATAACTACAGGTAATAGAACACATCGCCATGGAAATAAAATACCTTGCCTGGTTATAACTACAGGTAATAGAACACATCGCCATGGAAATAAAACACCTTGCCTGGTTATAACTACAGGTAATAGAACACATCGCCATGGAAATAAAACACCGTGCCTGGTTATAAGTACAGGTAATAGAAAACATCGCCATGGTAATAAAATACCTTGCCTGGTTATAACTACAGGTAATAGAACACATCGCCATGGAAATAAAATACCTTGCCTGGTTATAACTGCAGATAATAGAAAACATCGCCATGGAAATAAAACACCTTGCCTGGTTATAACTACAGGTAATAGAACACATCGCCATGGAAATAAAATACCTTGCCTGGTTATAACTGCAGGTAATAGAAAACATCGCCATGGAAATAAAACACCTTGCCTGGTTATAACTGCAGGTAATAGAAAACATCGCCATGGAAATAAAACACCTTGCCTGGTTATAACTGCAGGTAATAGAAAACATCGCCATGGAAATAAAACACCTTGCCTGGTTATAACTGCAGGTAATAGAAAACATCGCCATGGAAATAAAACACCTTGCCTGGTTATAACTGCAGGTAATAGAAAACATCGCCATGGAAATAAAACACCTTGCCTGGTTATAACTGCAGGTAATAGAAAACATCGCCATGGAAATAAAATACTGTGCCTGGTTATAACTACAGGCAATAGAACACATCGCCATGGAAATAAAATACCTTGCCTGGTTATAACTACAGGTAATAGAACACATCGCCATGGAAATAAAATACCTTGCCTGGTTATAACTACAGGTAATAGAACACATCGCCATGGAAATAAAACACCTTGCCTGGTTATAACTACAGGTAATAGAACACATCGCCATGGAAATAAAACACCGTGCCTGGTTATAAGTACAGGTAATAGAAACATCGCCATGGTAATAAAATACCTTGCCTGGTTATAACTACAGGTAATAGAACACATCGCCATGGAAATAAAATACCTTGCCTGGTTATAACTGCAGATAATAGAAAACATCGCCATGGAAATAAAACACCTTGCCTGGTTATAACTACAGGTAATAGAACACATCGCCATGGAAATAAAATACCTTGCCTGGTTATAACTGCAGGTAATAGAAAACATCGCCATGGAAATAAAACACCTTGCCTGGTTATAACTGCAGGTAATAGAAAACATCGCCATGGAAATAAAACACCTTGCCTGGTTATAACGGCAGGTAATAGAAAACATCGCCATGGAAATAAAACACCTTGCCTGGTTATAACTGCAGGTAATAGAAAACATCGCCCATGGAAATAAAACACCTTGCCTGGTTATAACTGCAGGTAATAGAAAACATCGCCATGGAAATAAAACACCTTGCCTGGTTATAACTGCAGGTAATAGAAAACATCGCCATGGAAATAAAACACCGTGCCTGGTTATAACTGCAGGTAATAGAAAACATCGCCATGGAAATAAAATACCTTGCCTGGTTATAACTGCAGGTAATAGAAAATATCGCCATGGAAATAAAATACCTTGCCTGGTTATAAATGCAGGTAATAGAACACATCGCCATGGAAATAAAACACCTTGCTGGTTATAACTGCAAGTAATAGAACACATCGCCATGGAAATAAAACACCTTGCCTGGTATAACTGCAGGTAATAGAACACATCGCATGGAAATAAAACACCTTGCCTGGTTTATAACTACAGTAATAGAAAACATCGCCATGGAAATAAAACACCTTGCCTGGTTATAACGGAAGGTAATAGAAAACATCGCCATGGAAATAAAACACCTTGCCTGGTTATAACGGCAGGTAATAGAAAACATCGCCATGGAAATAAAACACCTTGCCTGGTTATAACTGCAGGTAATAGAAAACATCGCCATGGAAATAAACACTGTGCCTGGTTATAACTACAGGCAATAGAACACATCGCCATGGAAATAAAATACCTTGCCTGGTTATAACTACAGGTAATAGAACACATCGCCATGGAAATAAAATACCTTGCCTGGTTATAACTACAGGTAAAGAACACATCGCCATGGAAATAAAAACCTTGCCTGGTTATAACTACAGGTAATAGAAACATCGCCATGGAAATAAAAACACTGTGCCTGGTTATAAGTACAGGTAATAGAAAACATCGCCATGGTAATAAATACCTTGCCTGGTTATAACTACAGGTAATAGAACACATCGCCATGGAAATAAAATACCTTGCTGGTTATAACTGCAGATAATAGAAAACATCGCCATGGAAATAAAACACCTTGCCTGGTTATAACTACAGGTAATAGAACACATCGCCATGGAAATAAAACACCTTGCCTGGTTATAACTGCAGGTAATAGAAAACATCGCCATGGAAATAAAACACCTTGCCTGGTTATAACTGCAGGTAATAGAAAACATCGCCATGGAAATAAAACACCTTGCCTGGTTATAACTGCAGGTAATAGAAAACATCGCCATGGAAATAAAACACCTTGCCTGGTTATAACTGCAGGTAATAGAAAACATCGCCATGGAAATAAAACACCTTGCCTGGTTATAACTGCAGGTAATAGAAAACATCGCCATGGAAATAAAATACTGTGCCTGGTTATAACTACAGGCAATAGAAAACATCGCCATGGAAATAAAATACCTTGCCTGGTTATAACTACAGGTAATAGAACACATCGCCATGGAAATAAAATACCTTGCCTGGTTATAACTACAGGTAATAGAACACATCGCCATGGAAATAAAACACCTTGCCTGGTTATAACTACAGGTAATAGAACACATCGCCATGGAAAATAAAACACCGTGCCTGGTTATAAGTACAGGTAATAGAACACATCGCCATGGAATAAAATACCTTGCCTGGTTATAACTACAGGTAATAGAAACACATCGCCATGGAAATAAAATACCTTGCCTGGTTATAACTGCAGTAATAGAAAACATCGCCATGGAAATAAAACACCTTGCCTGGTTATAACTACAGGTAATAGAACACATCGCCATGGAAATAAAATACCTTGCCTGGTTATAACTGCAGGTAATAGAAAACATCGCCATGGAAATAAAACACCTTGCCTGGTTATAACTGCAGGTAATAGAAAACATCGCCATGGAAATAAAACACCTTGCCTGGTTATAACGGCAGGTAATAGAAAACATCGCCATGGAAATAAAACACCTTGCCTGGTTATAACTGCAGGTAATAGAAAACATCGCCATGGAAATAAAACACCTTGCCTGGTTATAACTGCAGGTAATAGAAAACATCGCCATGGAAATAAAACACCTTGCCTGGTTATAACTGCAGGTAATAGAAAACATCGCCATGGAAAT
>NW_024060629.1:0-22587 GCF_016432855.1 Salvelinus namaycush | reverse complement strand
TGTCCTCATTCCTGACAGTTAGTTTCCAGTCTGTCGTGTTGATTCAGGGATGGCAGGTAGCCTAGTGGTTAGAGCGTTGGTCTGAAACAGGCTGTCCTCATTCCTGACAGTTAGTTTCCAGTCTGTCGTGTTGATTCAGGGTGGCAGGTAGCCTAGTGGTTAGAGCGTTGGTCTGAAACAGGCTGTCCTCATTCCTGACAGTTAGTTTCCAGTCTGTTGTGTTGATTCAGGATGGCAGGTAGACTAGTGGTTAGAGGGTTGGTCTGAAACAGGCTGTCCTCATTCCTGACAGTTAGTTTCCAGTCTGTCGTGTTGATTCAGGGTGGCAGGTAGCCTAGTGGTTAGAGCGTTGGTCTGAAACAGGCTGTCCTCATTCCTGACAGTTAGTTTCCAGTCTGTCGTGTTGATTCAGGGTGGCAGGTAGCCTAGTGGTTAGAGCGTTGGTCTGAAACAGGCTGTCCTCATTCCTGACAGTTAGTTTCCAGTCTGTCGTGTTGATTCAGGATGGCAGGTAGCCTAGTGGTTAGAGCGTTGGTCTGAAACAGGCTGTCCTCATTCCTGACAGTTAGTTTCCAGTCTGTCGTGTTGATTCAGGGTGGCAGGTAGCCTAGTGGTTAGAGCGTTGGTCTGAAACAGGCTGTCCTCATTCCTGACAGTTAGTTTCCAGTCTGTCGTGTTGATTCAGGGTGGCAGGTAGACTAGTGGTTAGAGCGTTGGTCTGAAACAGGCTGTCCTCATTCCTGACAGTTAGTTTCCAGTCTGTCGTGTTGATTCAGGGTGGCAGGTAGCCTAGTGGTTAGAGCGTTGGGCCAGTAACCAAAAGGTTGCTAGATTGAATCCCCGAGCTGACAAGGTAAAAATATGTTAACGGCAGTTAACTCACTGTTCCTAGGCCGTCATTGTAAGTAAGAATTCGTTCTTACCTGACTTGCCTAGTTAAATTAAATTAATTGTCTGAGGTACCTGCAATGTTTTTACCGTCTTATAATTCAGGTTTTGTTTATGGCTTACCTATAAAGCAAGTATGCCATTGTAGTGTTGTTAGTTAACATACATCCTTGAAGCCGCTCTGTATTCTTCTCTATATCTCTATTGTGTTCTCAACTGAAGGAGGAATACAGGCAATACAATCTCTACAGTAGATTCAATTCTTCAGCTCTGTCTGTTATGTGAGGGTCCCGTCAGAGCTAGGAGAGGCTTTTCAGAGAAAGAGACAGAGTTATTGAGAGGAGGGAGTATTCTGCATGATGTGAGACGATAGGGCTGCAGGCTACAGCAGGTACCTGGAGAGCCCTCTAGACAAGACGATAGGGCTGCAGGCTACAGCAGGTACCTGGAGAGCCCTCTAGACAAACACATTACCATTTAAAGCTCTCCATTTATGCACCAGAAAATAACAAGAGCCTGTCCTCAGGGGCGACTGACTATTGATTTTCCTCCAAGAGACATCAGGTGAGATCCAGAGTAACAGAACCTGTCTTCAGGAGACGTCAGGTGAGATCCAGAGTAACAGAACCTGTCTTCAGGAGACATCAGGTGAGATCCAGAGTAACAGTACCTGTCTTCAGGGTGACATCAGGTGAGATCCAGAGTAACAGTACCTGTCTTCAGGAGACGTCAGGTGAGATCCAGAGTAACAGTACCTGTCTTCAGGAGACATCAGGTGAGATCCAGAGTAACAGAACCTGTCTTCAGGAGACGTCAGGTGAGATCCAGAGTAACAGTACCTGTCTTCAGGAGACATCAGGTGAGATCCAGAGTAACAGAACCTGTCTTCAGGAGTCTAAACTTCACTGTGAAGATCTCTTTAAATCCTGTACTTTGGTGCTACTGCTAAAAGCAGATCAAGATGACTGATCTTATTGGGACCAGGTAATGGAGATGGAGACAGGTTATAGTTCATCATTACCTTGCTCTCTGTATCAGTTTGTACAATAACTATGATATTACAGGGAACTACACGTGTCTGTTCAGCTCTCTGATGTGTTGCTGCTAAAAGCTGTATAATACAGGACAAAAGTCTATCCAAACAAGTAGATATTACTAACCTATCATCCAGAGTCTTTATGTCTTCTAAAACAGCTGATTGACACAATGTGAACAGTATCAGTCTAAGTGCTTAGTTCACAATGATAAAGGGGTGGAGGGCGACGTTCAGGTGCTCATAAAGTAGAAAAACAATATAGGTTTAGCCGCCGGCCCTACGGCTTCTTCCAGCCTCTCCGTGGTTTTTAGAGGGTTATAATTGCTTTAGGACTTTCTGAATCCACTTTTGAATTCAAAGCTTCAGACGAATAATTGGATTCCCAGCGAACATGCTGAGCGGTGTTGCTCTCAGTGTCCTGCCTTGTCCTCCGGGCTACTCACAGAGGAACAACAAACTGAGCCCACCATCCAAAATGACACTCTATTCCCTATATAGCGCACTACTCTGGACCTGGGCCCTAGTGCACTATATTGAGAATAGGGTGCCATTTGGATGCACGCTGAGCAATATAGCAGGCATTACCTACTGGAGGAGAGGAGGAGGGAGGGGGGCTGGGCATTAAGGTGGTCGTCCATTTAGTTTAAATAACTCCAAACCTCTCTACTGGATTCAGGGGGGAGAACAGAGCATTAAGGTGGTCTTCCATTTAGTTTAAATAACTCCAAACCTCTCTACTGGATTCAGGGGGGGAGAACAGAGCATTAAGGTGGTCGTCCATTTAGTTTAAATAACTCCAAACCTCTCTACTGGATTCAGGGGGGAGAACAGAGCATTAAGGTGGTCGTCCATTTAGTTTAAATAACTCCAAACCTCTCTACTGGATTCAGGGGGGAGAACAGAGCATTAAGGTGGTCGTCCATTTAGTTTAAATAACTCCAAACCTCTCTACTGGATTCAGGGGGGAGAACAGAGCATTAAGGTGGTCGTCCATTTAGTTTAAATAACTCCAAACCTCTCTACTGGATTCAGGGGGGGAGAACAGAGCATTAAGGTGGTCGTCCATTTAGTTGAAATAACTCCAAACCTCTCTACTGGATTCAGGGGGGGAGAACAGAGCATTAAGGTGGTCGTCCATTTAGTTTAAATAACTCCAAACCTCTCTACTGGATTCAGGGGGGAGAACAGAGCATTAAGGTGGTCGTCCATTTAGTTTAAATAACTCCAAACCTCTACTGGATTCAGGGGGGAGAACAGAGCATTAAGGTGGTCGTCCATTTAGTTTAAATAACTCCAAACCTCTCTACTGGATTCAGGGGGGAGAACAGAGCATTAAGGTGGTCGTCCATTTAGTTTAAATAACTCCAAACCTCTCTACTGGATTCAGGGGGGAGAACAGAGCATTAAGGTGGTCGTCCATTTAGTTTAAATAACTCCAAACCTCTCTACTGGATTCAGGGGGGATAACAGAGCATTAAGGTGGTCGTCCATTTAGTTTAAATAACTCCAAACCTCTCTACTGGATTCAGGGGGGAGAACAGAGCATTAAGGTGGTCGTCCATTTAGTTTAAATAACTCCAAACCTCTCTACTGGATTCAGGGGGGGAGAACAGAGCATTAAGGTGGTCGTCCATTTAGTTTAAATAACTCCAAACCTCTCTACTGGATTCAGGGGGGAGAACAGAGCATTAAGGTGGTCGTCCATTTAGTTTAAATAACTCCAAACCTCTCTACTGAATTCAGGGGGGGAGAACAGAGTATTAAGGTGGTCGTCCATTTAGTTTAAATAACTCCAAACCTCTCTACTGGATTCAGGGGGGAGAACAGAGCATTAAGGTGGTCGTCCATTTAGTTTAAATAACTCCAAACCTCTCTACTGGATTCAGGGGGGAGAACAGAGCATTAAGGTGGTCGTCCATTTAGTTTAAATAACTCCAAACCTCTCTACTGGATTCAGGGGGGAGAACAGAGCATTAAGGTGGTCGTCCATTTAGTTTAAATAACTCCAAACCTCTCTACTGGATTCAGGGGGGGAGAACAGAGCATTAAGGTGGTCGTCCATTTAGTTTAAATAACTCCAAACCTCTCTACTGGATTCAGGGGGGAGAACAGAGCATTAAGGTGGTCGTCCATTTAGTTTAAATAACTCCAAACCTCTCTACTGGATTCAGGGGGGGAGAACAGAGCATTAAGGTGGTCGTCCATTTAGTTTAAATAACTCCAAACCTCTCTACTGGATTCAGGGGGGAGAACAGAGCATTAAGGTGGTCGTCCATTTAGTTTAAATAACTCCAAACCTCTCTACTGGATTCAGGGGGGAGAACAGAGCATTAAGGTGGTCGTCCATTTAGTTTAAATTACTCCAAACCTCTCTACTGGATTCAGGGGGGGATAACAGAGCATTAAGGCGGTCGTCCATTTAGTTTAAATAACTCCAAACCTCTCTACTGGATTCAGGGGGGGATAACAGAGCATTAAGGTGGTCGTCCATTTAGTTTAAATAACTCCAAACCTCTCTACTGGATTCAGGGGGGAGAACAGAGCATTAAGGTGGTCATCCATTTAGTTTAAATAACTCCAAACCTCTCTACTGGATTCAGGGGGGAGAACAGAGCATTAAGGTGGTCGTCCATTTAGTTTAAATAACTCCAATCCTCTCTACTGGATTCAGGGGGGAGAACAGAGCATTAAGGTGGTCGTCCATTTAGTTTAAATAACTCCAAACCTCTCTACTGGATTCAGGGGGGAGAACAGAGCATTAAGGTGGTCGTCCATTTAGTTTAAATAACTCCAAACCTCTCTACTGGATTCAGGGGGGGAGAACAGAGCATTAAGGTGGTCGTCCATTTAGTTTAAATAACTCCAAACCTCTCTACTGGATTCAGGGGGGGAGAACAGAGCATTAAGGTGGTCGTCCATTTAGTTTAAATAACTCCAAACCTCTCTACTGGATTCAGGGGGGAGAACAGAGCATTAAGGTGGTCGTCCATTTAGTTTAAATAACTCCAAACCTCTCTACTGGATTCAGGGGGGAGAACAGAGCATTAAGGTGGTCGTCCATTTAGTTTAAATAACTCCAACCCTCTCTACTGGATTCAGGGGGGAGAACAGAGCATTAAGGTGGTCGTCCATTTAGTTTAAATAACTCCAAACCTCTCTACTGGATTCAGGGGGGGAGAACAGAGCATTAAGGTGGTCGTCCATTTAGTTTAAATAACTCCAAACCTCTCTACTGGATTCAGGGGGGGAGAACAGAGCATTAAGGTGGTCGTCCATTTAGTTTAAATAACTCCAAACCTCTCTACTGGATTCAGGGGGGGAGAACAGAGCATTAAGGTGGTCGTCCATTTAGTTTAAATAACTCCAAACCTCTCTACTGGATTCAGGGGGGAGAACAGAGCATTAAGGTGGTCGTCCATTTAGTTTAAATAACTCCAAACCTCTCTACTGGATTCAGGGGGGAGAACAGAGCATTAAGGTGGTCGTCCATTTAGTTTAAATAACTCCAAACCTCTCTACTGGATTCAGGGGGGGAGAACAGAGCATTAAGGTGGTCGTCCATTTAGTTTAAATACCTCCAAACCTCTCTACTGGATTCAGGGGGGGAGAACAGAGCATTAAGGTGGTCGTCCATTTAGTTTAAATAACTCCAAACCTCTCTACTGGATTCAGGGGGGAGAACAGAGCATTAAGGTAGTCGTCCATTTAGTTTAAATAACTCCAAACCTCTCTACTGGATTCAGGGGGGAGAACAGAGCATTAAGGAGGTTGTCCATTTAGTTTAAATAACTCCAAACCTCTCTACTGGATTCCGGGGGGGAGAACAGAGCATTAAGGTGGTCGTCCATTTAGTTTAAATAACTCCAAACCTCTCTACTGGATTCAGGGGGGAGAACAGAGCATTAAGGTGGTCGTCCATTTAGTTTAAATAACTCCAAACCTCTCTACTGGATTCAGGGGGGAGAACAGAGCATTAAGGTGGTTGTCCATTTAGTTTAAATAACTCCAAACCTCTCTACTGGATTCAGGGGGGGAGAACAGAGCATTAAGGTGGTCGTCCATTTAGTTTAAATAACTCCAAACCTCTCTACTGGATTCAGGGGGGAGAACAGAGCATTAAGGTGGTCGTCCATTTAGTTTAAATAACTCCAAACCTCTCTACTGGATTCAGGGGGGGATAACAGAGCATTAAGGTGGTCGTCCATTTAGTTTAAATAACTCCAAACCTCTCTACTGGATTCAGGGGGGAGAACAGAGCATTAAGGTGGTCATCCATTTAGTTTAAATAACTCCAAACCTCTCTACTGGATTCAGGGGGGAGAACAGAGCATTAAGGTGGTCGTCCATTTAGTTTAAATAACTCCAATCCTCTCTACTGGATTCAGGGGGGAGAACAGAGCATTAAGGTGGTCGTCCATTTAGTTTAAATAACTCCAAACCTCTCTACTGGATTCAGGGGGGAGAACAGAGCATTAAGGTGGTCGTCCATTTAGTTTAAATAACTCCAAACCTCTCTACTGGATTCAGGGGGGAGAACAGAGCATTAAGGTGGTCGTCCATTTAGTTTAAATAACTCCAAACCTCTCTACTGGATTCAGGGGGGAGAACAGAGCATTAAGGTGGTCGTCCATTTAGTTTAAATAACTCCAAACCTCTCTACTGGATTCAGGGGGGGAGAACAGAGCATTAAGGTGGTCGTCCATTTAGTTTAAATAACTCCAAACCTCTCTACTGGATTCAGGGGGGAGAACAGAGCATTAAGGTGGTCGTCCATTTAGTTTAAATAACTCCAAACCTCTCTACTGGATTCAGGGGGGATAACAGAGCATTAAGGTGGTCGTCCATTTAGTTTAAATAACTCCAAACCTCTCTACTGGATTCAGGGGGGAGAACAGAGCATTAAGGTGGTCGTCCATTTAGTTTAAATAACTCCAAACCTCTCTACTGGATTCAGGGGGGAGAACAGAGCATTAAGGTGGTCGTCCATTTAGTTTAAATAACTCCAATCCTCTCTACTGGATTCAGGGGGGAGAACAGAGCATTAAGGTGGTCGTCCATTTAGTTTAAATAACTCCAAACCTCTCTACTGGATTCAGGGGGGAGAACAGAGCATTAAGGTGGTCGTCCATTTAGTTTAAATAACTCCAAACCTCTCTACTGGATTCAGGGGGGAGAACAGAGCATTAAGGTGGTCGTCCATTTAGTTTAAATAACTCCAAACCTCTCTACTGGATTCAGGGGGGAGAACAGAGCATTAAGGTGGTCGTCCATTTAGTTTAAATAACTCCAAACCTCTCTACTGGATTCAGGGGGGAGAACAGAGCATTAAGGTGGTCGTCCATTTAGTTTAAATAACTCCAAACCTCTCTGCTGGATTCAGGGGGGAGAACAGAGCATTAAGGTTGTCGTCCATTTAGTTTAAATAACTCCAAACCTCTCTACTGGATTCAGGGGGGAGAACAGAGCATTAAGGTGGTCGTCCATTTAGTTTAAATAACTCCAAACCTCTCTACTGGATTCAGGGGGGAGAACAGAGCATTAAGGTGGTCGTCCATTTAGTTTAAATAACTCCAAACCTCTCTACTGGATTCAGGGGGGAGAACAGAGCATTAAGGTGGTCGTCCATTTAGTTTAAATAACTCCAAACCTCTCTACTGGATTCAGGGGGGAGAACAGAGCATTAAGGTGGTCATCCATTTAGTTTAAATAACTCCAAACCTCTCTACTGGATTCAGGGGGGGAGAACAGAGCATTAAGGTGGTCGTCCATTTAGTTTAAATAACTCCAAACCTCTCTACTGGATTCAGGGGGGAGAACAGAGCATTAAGGTGGTCGTCCATTTAGTTTAAATAACTCCAAACCTCTCTACTGGATTCAGGGGGGAGAACAGAGCATTAAGGTGGTCGTCCATTTAGTTTAAATAGCTCCAAACCTCTCTACTGGATTCAGGGGGGAGAACAGAGCATTAAGGTGGTCGTCCATTTAGTTTAAATAACTCCAAACCTCTCTACTGGATTCAGGGGGGGAGAACAGAGCATTAAGGTGGTCGTCCATTTAGTTTAAATAACTCCAAACCTCTCTACTGGATTCAGGGGGGGAGAACAGAGCATTAAGGTGGTCGTCCATTTAGTTTAAATAACTCCAAACCTCTCTACTGGATTCAGGGGGGATAACAGAGCATTAAGGTGGTCGTCCATTTAGTTTAAATAACTCCAAACCTCTCTACTGGATTCAGGGGGGATAACAGAGCATTAAGGTGGTCGTCCATTTAGTTTAAATAACTCCAAACCTCTCTACTGGATTCAGGGGGGGAGAACAGAGCATTAAGGTGGTCGTCCATTTAGTTTAAATAACTCCAAACCTCTCTACTGGATTCAGGGGGGAGAACAGAGCATTAAGATGGTCGTCCATTTAGTTTAAATAACTCCAAACCTCTCTACTGGATTCAGGGGGGAGAACAGAGCATTAAGGTGGTCGTCCATTTAGTTTAAATAACTCCAAACCTCTCTACTGGATTCAGGGGGGGAGAACAGAGCATTAAGGTGGTCGTCCATTTAGTTTAAATAACTCCAAACCTCTCTACTGGATTCAGGGGGGGAGAACAGAGCATTAAGGTGGTCGTCCATTTAGTTTAAATAACTCCAAACCTCTCTACTGGATTCAGGGGGGGAGAACAGAGCATTAAGGTGGTCGTCCATTTAGTTTAAATAACTCCAAACCTCTCTACTGGATTCAGGGGGGAGAACAGAGCATTAAGATGGTCGTCCATTTAGTTTAAATAACTCCAAACCTCTCTACTGGATTCAGGGGGGAGAACAGAGCATTAAGGTGGTCGTCCATTTAGTTTAAATAACTCCAATCCTCTCTACTGGATTCAGGGGGGAGAACAGAGCATTAAGGTGGTCGTCCATTTAGTTTAAATAACTCCAAAACCTCTCTACTGGATTCAGGGGGGATAACAGAGCATTAAGGTGGTCGTCCATTTAGTTTAAATAACTCCAAACCTCTCTACTGGATTCAGGGGGGAGAACAGAGCATTAAGGTGGTCGTCCATTTAGTTTAAATAACTCCAAACCTCTCTACTGGATTCAGGGGGGAGAACAGAGCATTAAGGTGGTCATCCATTTAGTTTAAATAACTCCAAACCTCTCTACTGGATTCAGGGGGGGAGAACAGAGCATTAAGGTGGTCGTCCATTTAGTTTAAATAACTCCAAACCTCTCTACTGGATTCAGGGGGGATAACAGAGCATTAAGGTGGTCGTCCATTTAGTTTAAATAACTCCAAACCTCTCTACTGGATTCAGGGGGGGAGAACAGAGCATTAAGGTGGTCGTCCATTTAGTTTAAATAACTCCAAACCTCTCTACTGGATTCAGGGGGGAGAACAGAGCATTAAGATGGTCGTCCATTTAGTTTAAATAACTCCAAACCTCTCTACTGGATTCAGGGGGGAGAACAGAGCATTAAGGTGGTCGTCCATTTAGTTTAAATAACTCCAAACCTCTCTACTGGATTCAGGGGGGAGAACAGAGCATTAAGGTGGTCGTCCATTTAGTTTAAATAACTCCAAACCTCTCTACTGGATTCAGGGGGGAGAACAGAGCATTAAGGTGGTCGTCCATTTAGTTTAAATAACTCCAAACCTCTCTACTGGATTCAGGGGGGGGAGAACAGAGCATTAAGGTGGTCGTCCATTTAGTTTAAATAACTCCAAACCTCTCTACTGGATTCAGGGGGGAGAACAGAGCATTAAGATGGTCGTCCATTTAGTTTAAATAACTCCAAACCTCTCTACTGGATTCAGGGGGGAGAACAGAGCATTAAGGTGGTCGTCCATTTAGTTTAAATAACTCCAATCCTCTCTACTGGATTCAGGGGGGAGAACAGAGCATTAAGGTGGTCGTCCATTTAGTTTAAATAACTCCAAACCTCTCTACTGGATTCAGGGGGGATAACAGAGCATTAAGGTGGTCGTCCATTTAGTTTAAATAACTCCAAACCTCTCTACTGGATTCAGGGGGGAGAACAGAGCATTAAGGTGGTCGTCCATTTAGTTTAAATAACTCCAAACCTCTCTACTGGATTCAGGGGGGAGAACAGAGCATTAAGGTGGTCGTCCATTTAGTTTAAATAGCTCCAAACCTCTCTACTGGATTCAGGGGGGAGAACAGAGCATTAAGGTGGTCGTCCATTTAGTTTAAATAACTCCAAACCTCTCTACTGGATTCAGGGGGGGAGAACAGAGCATTAAGGTGGTCGTCCATTTAGTTTAAATAACTCCAAACCTCTCTACTGGATTCAGGGGGGGAGAACAGAGCATTAAGGTGGTCGTCCATTTAGTTTAAATAACTCCAAACCTCTCTACTGGATTCAGGGGGGAGAACAGAGCATTAAGATTGTCGTCCATTTAGTTTAAATAACTCCAAACCTCTCTACTGGATTCAGGGGGGGAGAACAGAGCATTAAGGTGGTCGTCCATTTAGTTTAAATAACTCCAAACCTCTCTACTGGATTCAGGGGGGAGAACAGAGCATTAAGATTGTCGTCCATTTAGTTTAAATAACTCCAAACCTCTCTACTGGATTCAGGGGGGAGAACAGAGCATTAAGGTGGTCGTCCATTTAGTTTAAATAACTCTAAACCTCTCTACTGGATTCAGGGGGGGAGAACAGAGCATTAAGGTGGTCGTCCATTTAGTTTAAATAACTCCAAACCTCTCTACTGGATTCAGGGGGGAGAACAGAGCATTAAGGTGGTCGTCCATTTAGTTTAAATAACTCCAAACCTCTCTACTGGATTCAGGGGGGGATAACAGAGCATTAAGGTGGTCGTCCATTTAGTTTAAATAACTCCAAACCTCTCTACTGGATTCAGGGGGGAGAACAGAGCATTAAGGTGGTCGTCCATTTAGTTTAAATAACTCCAAACCTCTCTACTGGATTCAGGGGGGAGAACAGAGCATTAAGGTGGTCGTCCATTTAGTTTAAATAACTCCAAACCTCTCTACTGGATTCAGGGGGGGAGAACAGAGCATTAAGGTGGTCGTCCATTTAGTTTAAATAACTCCAAACCTCTCTACTGGATTCAGGGGGGAGAACAGAGCATTAAGGTGGTCGTCCATTTAGTTTAAATAACTCCAAACCTCTCTACTGGATTCAGGGGGGGAGAACAGAGCATTAAGGTGGTCGTCCATTTAGTTTAAATAACTCCAAACCTCTCTACTGGATTCAGGGGGGGAGAACAGAGCATTAAGGTGGTCGTCCATTTAGTTTAAATAACTCCAAACCTCTCTACTGGATTCAGGGGGGAGAACAGAGCATTAAGGTGGTCGTCCATTTAGTTTAAATAACTCCAAACCTCTCTACTGGATTCAGGGGGGAGAACAGAGCATTAAGGTGGTCGTCCATTTAGTTTAAATAAATCCAAACCTCTCTACTGGATTCAGGGGGGAGAACAGAGCATTAAGGTGGTCGTCCATTTAGTTTAAATAACTCCAAACCTCTCTACTGGATTCAGGGGGGAGAACAGAGCATTAAGGTGGTCGTCCATTTAGTTTAAATAACTCCAAACCTCTCTACTGGATTCAGGGGGGAGAACAGAGCATTAAGGTGGTCGTCCATTTAGTTTAAATTGTTATGCTGGTGAATGAGGACCCAAAAGCGACGTAATAGTAACAGAGTCTTTATTCCAGTAATAAACAAATAATGATTCTCCTGGATATTATCAATGGTCCTCTCGTCAATAGAGAGGAACGACTGGAGACGCGACCACAGACTGCAGGTCGCTTCAGGAAGGCACTGGCCGTAGCTGACATAGACACCTGCTCACACGCAGCATCTGAAGAAGGCAAAGAACACGACAGGGCGGAACAAGGACACAGGAACAGCAAACATCAAACAAGAATCCGACAAGGACAGAAGCGGAAAACAGAGGGAGAAATAGGGACTCTAATCAGAGGGCAAAATAGGGGACAGGTGTGAAAGAGTAAATGAGGTCGTTAGGAGAATGAGAAACAGCTGGGAGCAGGAACGGAACGATAGAGAGAGAGAAAGAGGGAAAGAACCTAATAAGACCAGCAGAGGGAAGCACAGGGACAAGACATGATGAAAGACAAAACATGACAGTACCCCCCCACTCACCGAGCGCCTCCTGGCGCACTCGAGGAGGAACCCTGGCGGCAACGAAGGAAATCATCAATCAACGAACGGTCCAGCACGTCCCGAGATGGAACCCAACTCCTCTCCTCAGGACCGTAACCCTCCCAATCCACTAAGTACTGGTGACCACGTCCCCGAGAACGCATGTCCATGATCTTTCGTACCTTGTAAATAGGAGCGCCCTCGACAAGGACGGGGGGGGGGGGGGGGAAGACGAACGGGGGCGCGAAGAAAAGGCTTGACACAAGAGACATGGAAGACAGGGTGGACGCGACGAAGATGTCGCGGAAGAAGCAGTCGCACAGCGACAGGATTGACGACCTGAGAGACACGGAACGGACCAATGAACCGCGGAGTCAACTTGCGAGAAGCTGTCGTAAGGGGAAGGTTACGAGTGGAAAGCCACACTCTCTGACCGCGACAATACCTAGGACTCCTAATCCTACGTCTATTGGCGGCTCTCACAGTCTGCGCCCTGTAACGGCAAAGTGCAGACCTGACCCTCCTCCAGGTGCGCTCACAACGTTGGACAAAAGCCTGAGCGGAGGGAACGCTGGACTCGGCGAGCTGGGACGAGAACAGAGGAGGCTGGTACCCAAGACTACTCTGAAACGGAGATAGCCCGGTAGCAGACGAAGGAAGCGAGTTGTGAGCGTACTCAGCCCAGGGGAGCTGTTCTGCCCAAGACGCAGGGTTTCGAAACGAAAGGCTGCGTAATATGCGACCAATCGACTGATTGGCCCTTTCTGCTTGACCGTTAGACTGGGGATGAAACCCGGAAGAGAGACTGACAGAAGCACCAATCAAACGACAGAACTCCCTCCAAAACTGTGACGTGAATTGCGGACCTCTGTCTGAAACGGCGTCTAACGGGAGGCCATGAATTCTGAACACATTCTCAATGATGATTTGTGCCGTCTCCTTAGCGGAAGGAAGCTTAGCGAGGGGAATGAAATGTGCCGCCTTAGAGAACCTATCGATAACCGTAAGAATCACAGTCTTCCCCGCAGACGAAGGCAGACCGGTAATAAAGTCTAAGGCGATGTGAGACCATGGTCGAGAAGGAATGGGAAGCGGTCTGAGACGACCGGCAGGAGGAGAGTTACCTGACTTAGTCTGCGCGCAGTCCGAACAAGCAGCCACGAAACGGCGCGTGTCCCGCTCCTGAGTAGGCCACCAAAACCGCTGGCGAATAGAAGCAAGCGTACCCCGAACGCCGGGATGGCCAGCTAACTTGGCAGAGTGAGCCCACTGAAGAACAGCCAGACGAGTAGAGACAGGAACGAACAGAAGGTTACTAGGACAAGCGCGCGGCGACGCAGTGTGAGTGAGTGCTTGCTTTACCTGTCTCTCAATTCCCCAGACAGTCAACCCGACAACACGCCCTTCAGGGAGAATCCCCTCGGGGTCGGTAGAAGCCACAGAAGAATTAAAGAGACGGGATAAGGCATCAGGCTTGGTGTTCTTATTTCCCGGACGATAGGAAATCACGAACTCGAAACGAGCGAAAAACAACGCCCAACGAGCCTGACGTGCATTAAGTCGTTTGGCAGAACGGATGTACTCAAGGTTCTTATGGTCAGTCCAAACGACAAAAGGAACGGTCGCCCCCTCCAACCACTGTCGCCATTCGCCTATGGCTAAGCGGATGGCGAGCAGTTCGCGGTTACCCACATCATAGTTGCGTTCCGATGGCGACAGGCGATGAGAAAAGTAAGCGCAAGGATGGACCTTATCGTCAGACTGGAAGCGCTGAGACAGAATGGCTCCCACGCCCACCTCTGAAGCGTCAACCTCGACAATGAATTGTTTAGTGACGTCAGGAGTAACAAGGATAGGGGCGGATGTAAAACGCTTCTTGAGGAGATCAAAAGCTCCCTGGGCGGAACCGGACCACTTAAAGCAAGTCTTGACAGAAGTCAGAGCTGTGAGAGGGGCAGCCACTTGACCGAAATTACGAATGAAACGCCGATAGAAATTAGCGAAACCGAGAAAGCGCTGCAACTCGACACGTGACTTAGGAACGGGCCAATCGCTGACAGCCTGGACCTTAGCGGGATCCATCTGAATGCCTTCAGCGGAAATAACAGAACCGAGAAATGTGACAGAGGAGACATGAAAGGCGCACTTCTCAGCCTTCACGTAGAGACAATTCTCTAAAAGGCGCTGGAGTACACGTCGAACGTGCTGAACATGAATCTCGAGTGACGGTGAAAAAAATCAGGATATCGTCAAGGTAAACGAAAACAAAAATGTTCAGCATGTCTCTCAGTACATCATTAACTAATGCCTGAAAGACAGCTGGAGCATTAGCGAGACCGAACGGCAGAACCCGGTATTCAAAATGCCCTAACGGAGTATTAAACGCCGTTTTCCACTCGTCCCCCTCTCTGATGCGTACGAGATGGTAAGCGTTACGAAGGTCCAACTTAGTAAAGAACCTGGCTCCCTGCAAAATCTCGAAGGCCGACGACATAAGGGGAAGCGGATAACGATTCTTAACCGTTATGTCATTCAGCCCTCGATAATCCACGCAGGGGCGCAGAGTACCGTCCTTCTTCTTAACAAAGAAAAATCCCGCTCCGGCGGGAGAGGAAGAAGGCACCACGGTACCGGCGTTGAGAGAAACAGACAGATAATCCTCGAGAGCCTTACGTTCGGGAGCCGACAGAGAGTATAGTCTACCCCGAGGGGGAGTGGTCCCCGGAAGGAGATCAATACAACAATCATACGACCGGTGAGGAGGAAGGGAGCTGGCTCTGGACCGACTGAAGACCGTGCGCAGATCATGATATTCCTCCGGCACTCCTGTCAAATCACCAGGTTCCTCCTGAGTAGAGGGGACAGAAGACACAGGAGGGATAGCAGACATTAAACACTTCACATGACAAGAAACGTTCCAGGATAGGATAGAATTACTAGACCAATCAATAGAAGGATTATGACATACTAGCCAGGGATGACCCAAAACAACAGGTGTAAAAGGTGAACGAAAAATCAAAAAGGAAATGGTCTCACTGTGGTTACCAGATACTGTGAGGGTTAAAGGTAGTGTCTCACATCTGATACTGGGGAGAAGACTACCATCTAAGGCGAACATGGGCGTGGGCTTCCCTAACTGTCTGAGAGGAATGTCATGTTTCCGAGCCCATGCTTCGTCCATAAAACAACCCTCAGCCCCAGAGTCTATCAAGGCACTGCAGGAAGCAGCTGAACCGGTCCAGCGTAGATGGACCGACAAGGTAGTACAGGATCTTGATGGAGAGACAGGAGTAGTAGCGCTCACCAGTAGCCCTCCGCTTACTGATGAGCTCTGGCTTTTACTGGACATGACATGACAAAATGTCCCGCAGAACCGCAATAGAGGCAAAGGCGGTTGGTGATTCTCCGTTCCCTCTCCTTAGTCGAGATGCGAATACCTCCCAGCTGCATGGGCTCAGTCTCTGAGCCGGTGGGAGGAGATGGTTGAGATGCGGAGAGGGGAAACACCGTTAACGCGAGCTCTCTTCCACGAGCTCGGTGACGAAGATCTACCCGTCGTTCTATGCGGATGGCGAGTGCAATCAAAGAGTCCACGCTGGAAGGAACCTCCCGGGAGAGAATCTCATCCTTAACCTCAGCGTGAAGTCCCTCCAGAAAACGAGCGAGCAACGCCGGCTCGTTCCAGTCACTGGAGGCAGCAAGAGTGCGAAACTCTATAGAGTAATCCGTTATGGATCGATCACCTTGACATAGGGAAGCCAGGGCCCTGGAAGCCTCCTTCCCAAAAACTGAACGATCAAAAACCCGTATCATCTCCTCTTTAAAGTTCTGATAATCGTTAGAACACTCAGCCCTTGCCTCCCAGATAGCTGTGCCCCACTCCCGAGCCCGACCAGTAAGGAGTGATATGACGTAAGCGATCCGAGCTCTCTCTCTTGAGTACGTGTTGGGCTGGAGAGAGAACACAATATCACACTGGGTGAGAAAGGAGCGACACTCAGTGGGCTGCCCAGAGTAACATGGTGGGTTATTAACCCTAGGTTCCGGAGACTCGGAAGACCAGGAAGTAGCTGGTGGCACGAGATGAAGACTCTGAAACTGTCCAGAGAGATCGGAAACCTGAGCGGCCAGGGTCTCAACGGCATGACGAGCAGCAAACAATTCCTGCTCGTGTCTGCCGAGCATTGCTCCCTGGAACTCGACGGCAGTGTTGAGAGAATCCATAGTCGCTGGGTCCATCTTGGTCGGATTCTTCTGTTATGCTGGTGAATGAGGACCCAAAAGCGACGTAATAGTAACAGAGTCTTTATTCCAGTAATAAACAAATAATGATTCTCCTGGATATTATCAATGGTCCTCTCGTCAATAGAGAGGAACGACTGGAGACGCGACCACAGACTGCAGGTCGCTTCAGGAAGGCACTGGCCGTAGCTGACATAGACACCTGCTCACACGCAGCATCTGAAGAAGGCAAAGAACACGACAGGGCGGAACAAGGACACAGGAACAGCAAACATCAAACAAGAATCCGACAAGGACAGAAGCGGAAAACAGAGGGAGAAATAGGGACTCTAATCAGAGGGCAAAATAGGGGACAGGTGTGAAAGAGTAAATGAGGTCGTTAGGAGAATGAGAAACAGCTGGGAGCAGGAACGGAACGATAGAGAGAGAGAAAGAGGGAAAGAACCTAATAAGACCAGCAGAGGGAAGCACAGGGACAAGACATGATGAAAGACAAAACATGACATAAATAACTCCAAACCTCTCTACTGGATTCAGGGGGGAGAACAGAGCATTAAGATGGTCGTCCATTTAGTTTAAATAACTCCAAACCTCTCTACTGGATTCAGGGGGGGATAACAGAGCATTAAGGTGGTCGTCCATTTAGTTTAAATAACTCCAAACCTCTCTACTGGATTCAGGGGGGAGAACAGAGCATTAAGGTGGTCGTCCATTTAGTTTAAATAACTCCAAACCTCTCTACTGGATTCAGGGGGGGAGAACAGAGCATTAAGGTGGTCGTCCATTTAGTTTAAATAACTCCAAACCTCTCTACTGGATTCAGGGGGGAGAACAGAGCATTAAGGTGGTCGTCCATTTAGTTTAAATAACTCCAAACCTCTCTACTGGATTCAGGGGGGGATAACAGAGCATTAAGGTGGTCGTCCATTTAGTTTAAATAACTCCAAACCTCTCTACTGGATTCAGGGGGGAGAACAGAGCATTAAGGTGGTCGTCCATTTAGTTTAAATAACTCCAAACCTCTCTACTGGATTCAGGGGGGAGAACAGAGCATTAAGGTGGTCGTCCATTTAGTTTAAATAACTCCAAACCTCTCTACTGGATTCAGGGGGGAGAACAGAGCATTAAGATGGTCGTCCATTTAGTTTAAATAACTCCAAACCTCTCTACTGGATTCAGGGGGGAGAACAGAGCATTAAGGTGGTCGTCCATTTAGTTTAAATAACTCCAAACCTCTCTACTGGATTCAGGGGGGGAGAACAGAGCATTAAGGTGGTCGTCCATTTAGTTTAAATAACTCCAAACCTCTCTACTGGATTCAGGGGGGGGAGAACAGAGCATTAAGGTGGTCGTCCATTTAGTTTAAATAACTCCAAACCTCTCTACTGGATTCAGGGGGGAGAACAGAGCATTAAGATGGTCGTCCATTTAGTTTAAATAACTCCAAACCTCTCTACTGGATTCAGGGGGGAGAACAGAGCATTAAGGTGGTCGTCCATTAGTTTAAATAACTCCAATCCTCTCTACTGGATTCAGGGGGGAGAACAGAGCATTAAGGTGGTCGTCCATTTAGTTTAAATAACTCCAAACCTCTCTACTGGATTCAGGGGGGATAACAGAGCATTAAGGTGGTCGTCCATTTAGTTTAAATAACTCCAAACCTCTCTACTGGATTCAGGGGGGAGAACAGAGCATTAAGGTGGTCGTCCATTTAGTTTAAATAACTCCAAACCTCTCTACTGGATTCAGGGGGGAGAACAGAGCATTAAGGTGGTCGTCCATTTAGTTTAAATAACTCCAAACCTCTCTACTGGATTCAGGGGGAGAACAGAGCATTAAGGTGGTCGTCCATTTAGTTTAAATAGCTCCAAACCTCTCTACTGGATTCAGGGGGGAGAACAGAGCATTAAGGTGGTCGTCCATTTAGTTTAAATAACTCCAAACCTCTCTACTGGATTCAGGGGGGGAGAACAGAGCATTAAGGTGGTCGTCCATTTAGTTTAAATAACTCCAAACCTCTCTACTGGATTCAGGGGGGGAGAACAGAGCATTAAGGTGGTCGTCCATTTAGTTTAAATAACTCCAAACCTCTCTACTGGATTCAGGGGGGATAACAGAGCATTAAGGTGGTCGTCCATTTAGTTTAAATAACTCCAAACCTCTCTACTGGATTCAGGGGGGAGAACAGAGCATTAAGGTGGTCGTCCATTTAGTTTAAATAACTCCAAACCTCTCTACTGGATTCAGGGGGGGAGAACAGAGCATTAAGGTGGTCGTCCATTTAGTTTAAATAACTCCAAACCTCTCTACTGGATTCAGGGGGGAGAACAGAGCATTAAGGATGGTCGTCCATTTAGTTTAAATAACTCCAAACCTCTCTACTGGATTCAGGGGGGGAGAACAGAGCATTAAGGTGGTCGTCCATTTAGTTTAAATAACTCCAAACCTCTCTACTGGATTCAGGGGGGGAGAACAGAGCATTAAGGTGGTCGTCCATTTAGTTTAAATAACTCCAAACCTCTCTACTGGATTCAGGGGGGGAGAACAGAGCATTAAGGTGGTCGTCCATTTAGTTTAAATAACTCCAAACCTCTCTACTGGATTCAGGGGGGGAGAACAGAGCATTAAGGTGGTCGTCCATTTAGTTTAAATAACTCCAAACCTCTCTACTGGATTCAGGGGGGAGAACAGAGCATTAAGGTGGTCGTCCATTTAGTTTAAATAACTCCAAACCTCTCTACTGGATTCAGGGGGGAGAACAGAGCATTAAGGTGGTCGTCCATTTAGTTTAAATAACTCCAAACCTCTCTACTGGATTCAGGGGGGAGAACAGAGCATTAAGGTGGTCGTCCATTTAGTTTAAATAACTCCAAACCTCTCTACTGGATTCAGGGGGGAGAACAGAGCATTAAGGTGGTCGTCCATTTAGTTTTAAATAACTCCAAACCTCTCTACTGGATTCAGGGGGGAGAACAGAGCATTAAGGTGGTCGTCCATTTAGTTTAAATAACTCCAAACCTCTCTACTGGATTCAGGGGGGAGAACAGAGCATTAAGATGGTCGTCCATTTAGTTTAAATAACTCCAAACCTCTCTACTGGATTCAGGGGGGATAACAGAGCATTAAGGTGGTCGTCCATTTAGTTTAAATAACTCCAAACCTCTCTACTGGATTCAGGGGGGAGAACAGAGCATTAAGGTGGTCGTCCATTTAGTTTAAATAACTCCAAACCTCTCTACTGGATTCAGGGGGGAGAACAGAGCATTAAGGTGGTCGTCCATTTAGTTTAAATAACTCCAACCTCTCTACTGGATTCAGGGGGGAGAACAGAGCATTAAGGTGGTCGTCCATTTAGTTTAAATAACTCCAAACCTCTCTACTGGATTCAGGGGGGGATAACAGAGCATTAAGGTGGTCGTCCATTTAGTTTAAATAACTCCAAACCTCTCTACTGGATTCAGGGGGGAGAACAGAGCATTAAGGTGGTCGTCCATTTAGTTTAAATAACTCCAAACCTCTCTACTGGATTCAGGGGGGAGAACAGAGCATTAAGGTGGTCGTCCATTTAGTTTAAATAACTCCAAACCTCTCTACTGGATTCAGGGGGGGAGAACAGAGCATTAAGGTGGTCGTCCATTTAGTTTAAATAACTCCAAACCTCTCTACTGGATTCAGGGGGGAGAACAGAGCATTAAGGTGGTCGTCCATTTAGTTTAAATAACTCCAAACCTCTCTACTGGATTCAGGGGGGGAGAACAGAGCATTAAGGTGGTCGTCCATTTAGTTTAAATAACTCCAAACCTCTCTACTGGATTCAGGGGGGGGAGAACAGAGCATTAAGGTGGTCGTCCATTTAGTTTAAATAACTCCAAACCTCTCTACTGGATTCAGGGGGGGAGAACAGAGCATTAAGATGGTCGTCCCATTTAGTTTAAATAACTCCAAACCTCTCTACTGGATTCAGGGGGGGAGAACAGAGCATTAAGGTGGTCGTCCATTTAGTTTAAATAACTCCAATCCTCTCTACTGGATTCAGGGGGGGAGAACAGAGCATTAAGGTGGTCGTCCATTTAGTTTAAATAACTCCAAACCTCTCTACTGGATTCAGGGGGGGATAACAGAGCATTAAGGTGGTCGTCCATTTAGTTTAAATAACTCCAAACCTCTCTACTGGATTCAGGGGGGAGAACAGAGCATTAAGGTGGTCGTCCATTTAGTTTAAATAACTCCAAACCTCTCTACTGGATTCAGGGGGGAGAACAGAGCATTAAGGTGGTCGTCCATTTAGTTTAAATAACTCCAAACCTCTCTACTGGATTCAGGGGGGAGAACAGAGCATTAAGGTGGTCGTCCATTTAGTTTAAATAGCTCCAAACCTCTCTACTGGATTCAGGGGGGAGAACAGAGCATTAAGGTGGTCGTCCATTTAGTTTAAATAACTCCAAACCTCTCTACTGGATTCAGGGGGGGAGAACAGAGCATTAAGGTGGTCGTCCATTTAGTTTAAATAACTCCAAACCTCTCTACTGGATTCAGGGGGGAGAACAGAGCATTAAGGTGGTCGTCCATTTAGTTTAAATAACTCCAAACCTCTCTACTGGATTCAGGGGGGAGAACAGAGCATTAAGGTGGTCGTCCATTTAGTTTAAATAACTCCAAACCTCTCTACTGGATTCAGGGGGGAGAACAGAGCATTAAGGTGGTCGTCCATTTAGTTTAAATAACTCCAAACCTCTCTACTGGATTCAGGGGGGGAGAACAGAGCATTAAGGTGGTCGTCCATTTAGTTTAAATAACTCCAAACCTCTCTACTGGATTCAGGGGGGAGAACAGAGCATTAAGATGGTCGTCCATTTAGTTTAAATAACTCCAAACCTCTCTACTGGATTCAGGGGGAGAACAGAGCATTAAGGTGGTCGTCCATTTAGTTTAAATAACTCCAAACCTCTCTACTGGATTCAGGGGGGGAGAACAGAGCATTAAGGTGGTCGTCCATTTAGTTTAAATAACTCCAAACCTCTCTACTGGATTCAGGGGGGAGAACAGAGCATTAAGGTGGTCGTCCATTTAGTTTAAATAACTCCAAACCTCTCTACTGGATTCAGGGGGGGAGAACAGAGCATTAAGGTGGTCGTCCATTTAGTTTAAATAACTCCAAACCTCTCTACTGGATTCAGGGGGGGAGAACAGAGCATTAAGGTGGTCGTCCATTTAGTTTAAATAACTCCAAACCTCTCTACTGGATTCAGGGGGGAGAACAGAGCATTAAGGTGGTCGTCCATTTAGTTTAAATAACTCCAAACCTCTCTACTGGATTCAGGGGGGAGAACAGAGCATTAAGGTGGTCGTCCATTTAGTTTAAATAACTCCAAACCTCTCTACTGGATTCAGGGGGAGAACAGAGCATTAAGGTGGTCGTCCATTTAGTTTAAATAACTCCAAACCTCTCTACTGGATTCAGGGGGGAGAACAGAGCATTAAGGTGGTCGTCCATTTAGTTTAAATAACTCCAAACCTCTCTACTGGATTCAGGGGGGAGAACAGAGCATTAAGGTGGTCGTCCATTTAGTTTAAATAACTCCAAACCTCTCTACTGGATTCAGGGGGGAGAAACAGAGCATTAAGGTGGTCGTCCATTTAGTTAAATAACTCCAAACCTCTCTACTGGATTCAGGGGGGAGAACAGAGCATTAAGGTGGTCGTCCATTTAGTTTAAATAACTCCAAACCTCTCTACTGGATTCAGGGGGGAGAACAGAGCATTAAGATGGTCGTCCATTTAGTTTAAATAACTCCAAACCTCTCTACTGGATTCAGGGGGGAGAACAGAGCATTAAGGTGGTCGTCCATTTAGTTTAAATAACTAAAAAACCTCTCTACTGGATTCAGGGGGGGAGAACAGAGCATTAAGGTGGTCGTCCATTTAGTTAAATAACTCCAAAACTCTCTACTGGATTCAGGGGGGGAGAACAGAGCATTAAGGTGGTCGTCCATTTAGTTTAAATAACTCCAAACCTCTCTACTGGATTCAGGGGGGGAGAACAGAGCATTAAGGTGGTCGTCCATTTAGTTTAAATAACTCCAACCTCTCTACTGGAATTCAGGGGGGAGAACAGAGCATTAAGGTGGTCGTCCATTTAGTTTAAATAACTCCAAACCTCTCTACTGGATTCAGGGGGGAGAACAGAGCATTAAGGTGGTCGTCCATTTAGTTTAAATAACTCCAAACCTCTCTACTGGATTCAGGGGGGGAGAACAGAGCATTAAGGTGGTCGTCCATT
>NW_024060628.1:0-22593 GCF_016432855.1 Salvelinus namaycush | reverse complement strand
AGAGAGAGAGAGAGAGAGAGAGAGAGAGAGAGAGAAAGGAGGGTGAGAAGGGTGAGAGAGAGAGAGAGAGAGAGAGGAGGGTGAGAGAGAGAGAGAGAAAGAGAGAGGAGGGTGAGAAGGGTGAGAGAGAGAGAGAGAGAGAGAGAGAGAGAGAGAGAGAGAGGAGGGTGAGAGAGAGAGAGAGAGAGAGAGAGAAAGAGAGAGGAGGGTGAGAGAGAGAGAGAGAGAGAGAAAGGAGGGTGAGAAGGGTGAGAGAGAGAGAGAGAGAGAGAGAGAGAGAGAGAGGAGGGTGTGAGAGAGAGAGAGAGAGAGAGAGAGAGAGAGAGAGGAGGGTGAGAGAGAGAGAGGAGGGTGAGAGAGAGAGAGAGAGAGAGAGAGAGAGAGAGAGAGAGAGAGAGAGAGAGAGAGAGAGAGAGAGAGAGAGAGAGAGAGAGAGAGAGAGAGAGAGAGCATTAATAGATTGACCTTCCTAAGAGTGTCAGGGAAGTTGAACTGAGATTGACCTGTGAACGAGGAAGTGAAACGTAGGGCAGTGCATAATCATGCTGATCAGTGATATTACTGAAAGACAGTGTTGATAGGTTGTCATGATGAACAGGCAGACAAGGTATTTCTATCTGAAAATAATCATTTTAACTCACAAAAGTAGAGGTTTGTTTTATCGCCTGGTAGCTTTGATGTGTATGAGAGACTTTTTGTATTTGTGCAGGGGAAAATACACTACAGGAAAATAGTTTTCCTGAGGCCTGTATTTAAATGCTGTGTACAGTCATCTAAACAAGCTGTATATGTTAATGTGTGTGTGTGTGTTTGTAAGAGCGTTTGAGTGTGTGTGTGTGAGTTCAAGCATGTGTCCATGTGTGTGTGTGCGAGTGTGTGCGCGAGTGTGATGGTCCTCAGGATGGTAAATCCACAACAGGTAAATATGCAAAGTCCAGGTTAGTAACAGGAGTGTCTGCTTTCCTAGCTTCACATCACAATGCTATTTGATTAGCATAAGGCTAAATGTACACTGCTAATCCCAACTGTGTCTGCTATTGCCATATGTCTTTAAAATGTACAGGTGTCTCTTATTAATATGAGAATGCTTCTTGGGCATATGATACAAATATAGCACAAATCCTAAAATTAAATCAAGTTGAATTTGTCCTCCGAAAAGAAAGTAGTAATTTCTTGAATTAGTAAATGAGTAATCATACTTTATATTTGGTATAAAGATAATATTCACGCATGGCAAACTGGGATAATCCAGTTTGCCATGCGTGAATATAAAAGGAGCAGAACAGCAATAACACACTATACAGGAATAACACACTATATAGGAATAACACACTATACAGAAATAACACACTATACAGCAATAACACACTATACAGCAATAACACACTATACAGCAATAACACACTATACAGCAATAACACTATACAGGAATAACACTATACAGGAATAACACACTATACAGCAATAACACACTATACAGGAATAACACACTATACAGGAATAACACACTATACAGGAATAACACACTATACAGCAATAACACACTATACAGGAATAACACTATACAGGAATAACACACTATACAGGAATAACACACTATACAGCAATAACACACTATACAGGAATAACACACTATACAGGAATAACACACTATACAGCAATAACACACTATACAGGAATAACACACTATACAGCAATAACACACTATACAGGAATAACACACTATACAGCAATAACACACTATACAGTAATAACACACTATACAGCAATAACACACTATACAGGAATAACACACTATATAGGAATAACACACTATACAGCAATAACACACTATACAGGAATAACACACTATATAGGAATAACACACTATACAGGAATAACACACTATATAGGAATAACACACTATACAGCAATAACACACTATACAGGAATAACACACTATACAGGAATAACACACTATACAGCAATAACACACTATACAGCAATAACACACTATACAGCAATAACACACTATACAGTAATAACACACTATACAGCAATAACACACTATACAGCAATAACACACTATACAGGAATAACACTATACAGGAATAACACACTATACAGCAATAACACACTATACAGCAATAACACACTATACAGCAATAACACACTATACAGCAATAACACACTATACAGGAATAACACACTATACAGGAATAACACACTATACAGGAATAACACACTATACAGCAATAACACACTATACAGCAATAACACACTATACAGCAATAACACACTATACAGCAATAACACACTATACAGCAATAACACACTATACAGCAATAACACACTATACAGCAATAACACACTATACAGGAATAACACACTATACAGGAATAACACACTATACAGGAATAACACACTATACAGGAATAACACACTATACAGCAATAACACACTATACAGCAATAACACACTATACAGCAATAACACACTATACAGGAATAACACACTATACAGCAATAATACACTATACAGGAATAACACACTATACAGCAATAACACACTATACAGCAATAACACACTATACAGGAATAACACACTATACAGCAATAACACACTATACAGCAATAACACACTATACAGCAATAACACACTATACAGCAATAACACACTATACAGCAATAACACACTATACAGGAATAACACACTATACAGCAATAATACACTATACAGGAATAACACACTATACAGGAATAACACACTATACAGCAATAACACACTATACAGCAATAATACACTATACAGGAATAACACACTATACAGCAATAACACACTATACAGGAATAACACACTATACAGGAATAACACACTATACAGGAATAACACACTATACAGGAATAACACACTATACAGCAATAACACACTATACAGCAATAACACACTATACAGCAATAACACACTATACAGGAATAACACACTATACAGCAATAACACACTATACAGGAATAACACACTATACAGGAATAACACACTATACAGCAATAACACACTATACAGCAATAACACACTATACAGCAATAACACACTATACAGCAATAACACACTATACATGAATAACACACTATACAGGAATAACACACTATACAGCAATAACACACTATACAGGAATAACACACTATACAGGAATAACACACTATACAGCAATAACACACTATACAGCAATAACACACTATACAGCAATAACACACTATACAGCAATAACACACTATACAGGAATAACACACTATACAGCAATAACACACTATACAGGAATAACACACTATACAGCAATAACACACTATACAGCAATAACACACTATACAGCAATAATACACTATACAGGAATAACACACTATATAGGAATAACACACTATACAGGAATAACACACTATACAGCAATAATACACTATACAGGAATAACACACTATACAGCAATAACACACTATACAGGAATAACACACTATACAGCAATAACACACTATACAGGAATAACACACTATACAGGAATAACACACTATACAGGAATAACACACTATACAGGAATAACACACTATACAGCAATAACACACTATACAGGAATAACACACTATACAGCAATAACACACTATACAGGAATAACACACTATACAGGAATAACACACTATACAGCAATAACACACTATACAGCAATAACACACTATACAGCAATAACACACTATATATGAATAACACACTATACAGGAATAACACACTATACAGCAATAACACACTATACAGCAATAACACACTATACAGCAATAACACACTATACAGGAATAACACTATACAATAATGTAAACTCCATGTAGAGCAAATTTGCAAGTGTTAAAATCTTGGTGTTAAAGTTAAAAGGGTTATGAATGTTATATCTGAGTGTTGATTCTAATGGGGTTAACACCAGTGTTATATCTGAGTGTTGATTCTAGTGGGGTTAACACCAGTGTTATATCTGAGTGTTGATTCTAGTGGGGTTAACACCAGTGATATATCTGAGTGTTGATTCTAGTGGGGTTAACACCAGTGATATATCTGAGTGTTGATTCTAGTGGGGTTAACACCAGTGATATATCTGAGTGTTGATTCTAGTGGGGTTAACACCAGTGATATATCTGAGTGTTGATTCTAGTGGGGTTAACACCAGTGTTATATCTGAGTGTTGATTATAGTGGGGTTAACACCAGTGTTATATCTGAGTGTTGATTCTAGTGGGGTTAACACCAGTGATATATCTGAGTGTTGATTCTAGTGGGGTTAACACCAGTGTTATATCTGAGTGTTGATTCTAGTGGGGTTAACACCAGTGTTATATCTGAGTGTTGATTCTAGTGGGGTTAACACCAGTGTTATATATGAGTGTTGATTCTAGTGGGGTTAACACCAGTGTTATATATGAGTGTTGATTCTAGTGGGGTTAACACCAGTGTTATATCTGAGTGTTGATTCTAGTGGGGTTAACACCAGTGTTATATCTGAGTGTTGATTCTAGTGGGGGTTAACACCAGTGATATATCTGAGTGTTGATTCTAGTAGGGTTAACACCAGTGTTATATCTGAGTGTTGATTCTAGTGGGGGTTAACACCAGTGTTATATCTGAGTGTTGATTCTAGTGGGGGTTAACACCAGTGTTATATCTGAGTGTTGATTCTAGTGGGGGTTAACACCAGTGGTATATCTGAGTGTTGATTCTAGTAGGGTTAACACCAGTGTTATATCTGAGTGTTGATTCTAGTAGGGTTAACACCAGTGTTATATCTGAGTGTTGATTCTAGTGGGGTTAACACCAGTGTTATATCTGAGTGTTGATTCTAGTGGGGGTTAACACCAGTGTTATATCTGAGTGTTGATTCTAGTGGGGTTAACACCAGTGTTGTATATGAGTGTTGATTCTAATAGGGTTAACACCAGTGTTATATCTGAGTGTTGATTCTAGTAGGGTTAACACCAGTGTTATATCTGAGTGTTGATTCTAGTGGGGTTAACACCAGTGTTATATCTGAGTGTTGATTCTAGTGGGGTTAACACCAGTGTTATATCTGAGTGTTGATTCTAGTGGGGTTAACACCAGTGTTATATATGAGTGTTGATTCTAATGGGGTTAACACCAGTGGTATATCTGAGTGTTGATTCTAGTGGGGTTAACACCAGTGGTATATCTGAGTGTTGATTCTAGTGGGGTTAACACCAGTGTTATATCTGAGTGTTGATTCTAGTGGGGTTAACACCAGTGATATATCTGAGTGTTGATTCTAGTGGGGTTAACACCAGTGTTATATCTGAGTGTTGATTCTAGTGGGGTTAACACCAGTGATATATCTGAGTGTTGATTCTAGTGGGGTTAACACCAGTGATATATCTGAGTGTTGATTCTAGTGGGGTTAACACCAGTGTTATATCTGAGTGTTGATTATAGTGGGGTTAACACCAGTGTTATATCTGAGTGTTGATTCTAGTGGGGTTAACACCAGTGATATATCTGAGTGTTGATTCTAGTGGGGTTAACACCAGTGTTATATCTGAGTGTTGATTCTAGTGGGGTTAACACCAGTGTTATATCTGAGTGTTGATTCTAGTGGGGTTAACACCAGTGTTATATATGAGTGTTGATTCTAGTGGGGTTAACACCAGTGTTATATATGAGTGTTGATTCTAGTGGGGTTAACACCAGTGTTATATCTGAGTGTTGATTCTAGTGGGGGTTAACACCAGTGTTATATCTGAGTGTTGATTCTAGTGGGGTTAACACCAGTGATATATCTGAGTGTTGATTCTAGTAGGGTTAACACCAGTGTTATATCTGAGTGTTGATTCTAGTGGGGGTTAACACCAGTGTTATATCTGAGTGTTGATTCTAGTGGGGGTTAACACCAGTGTTATATCTGAGTGTTGATTCTAGTGGGGGTTAACACCAGTGGTATATCTGAGTGTTGATTCAAGTAGGGTTAACACCAGTGTTATATCTGAGTGTTGATTCTAGTAGGGTTAACACCAGTGTTATATCTGAGTGTTGATTCTAGTAGGGTTAACACCAGTGTTATATCTGAGTGTTGATTCTAGTGGGGTTAACACCAGTGTTATATCTGAGTGTTGATTCTAGTGGGGTTAACACCAGTGTTATATATGAGTGTTGATTCTAATGGGGTTAACACCAGTGGTATATCTGAGTGTTGATTCTAGTGGGGTTAACACCAGTGGTATATCTGAGTGTTGATTCTAGTGGGGTTAACTCCAGTGTTATATCTGAGTGTTGATTCTAGTGGGGTTAACTCCAGTGTTATATCTGAGTGTTGATTCTAGTGGGGTTAACACCAGTGATATATCTGAGTGTTGATTCTAGTGGGGTTAACACCAGTGTTATATCTGAGTGTTGATTCTAGTGGGGTTAACACCTGTGATATATCTGAGTGTTGATTCTAGTGGGGTTAACACCAGTGTTATATCTGAGTGTTGATTCTAGTGGGGTTAACACCAGTGATATATCTGAGTGTTGATTCTAGTGGGGTTAACACCAGTGATATATCTGAGTGTTGATTCTAGTGGGGTTAACACCAGTGTTATATCTGAGTGTTGATTATAGTGGGGTTAACACCAGTGTTATATCTGAGTGTTGATTCTAGTGGGGTTAACACCAGTGATATATCTGAGTGTTGATTCTAGTGGGGTTAACACCAGTGTTATATCTGAGTGTTGATTCTAGTGGGGTTAACACCAGTGTTATATCTGAGTGTTGATTCTAGTGGGGTTAACACCAGTGTTATATATGAGTGTTGATTCTAGTGGGGTTAACACCAGTGTTATATATGAGTGTTGATTCTAGTGGGGTTAACACCAGTGTTATATCTGAGTGTTGATTCTAGTGGGGGTTAACACCAGTGTTATATCTGAGTGTTGATTCTAGTGGGGTTAACACCAGTGATATATCTGAGTGTTGATTCTAGTAGGGTTAACACCAGTGTTATATCTGAGTGTTGATTCTAGTGGGGGTTAACACCAGTGTTATATCTGAGTGTTGATTCTAGTGGGGGTTAACACCAGTGTTATATCTGAGTGTTGATTCTAGTGGGGGTTAACACCAGTGGTATATCTGAGTGTTGATTCTAGTAGGGTTAACACCAGTGTTATATCTGAGTGTTGATTCTAGTAGGGTTAACACCAGTGTTATATCTGAGTGTTGATTCTAGTGGGGTTAACACCAGTGTTATATCTGAGTGTTGATTCTAGTGGGGGTTAACACCAGTGTTATATCTGAGTGTTGATTCTAGTGGGGTTAACACCAGTGTTATATCTGAGTGTTGATTCTAGTAGGGTTAACACCAGTGTTATATCTGAGTGTTGATTCTAGTAGGGTTAACACCAGTGTTATATCTGAGTGTTGATTCTAGTGGGGTTAACACCAGTGTTGTATATGAGTGTTGATTCTAATAGGGTTAACACCAGTGTTATATCTGAGTGTTGATTCTAGTAGGGTTAACACCAGTGTTATATCTGAGTGTTGATTCTAGTGGGGTTAACACCAGTGTTATATCTGAGTGTTGATTCTAGTGGGGTTAACACCAGTGATATATCTGAGTGTTGATTCTAGTGGGGTTAACACCAGTGTTATATCTGAGTGTTGATTCTAGTGGGGTTAACACCAGTGTTATATCTGAGTGTTGATTCTAGTGGGGGTTAACACCAGTGGTATATCTGAGTGTTGATTCTAGTGGGTTTAACACCAGTGTTATATCTGAGTGTTGATTATAGTGGGGTTAACACCAGTGTTATATCTGAGTGTTGATTAAGATGGCTTTATTTATCGTTATAACCGCAAGGATTTGCTATACAATTTTACCGTTTATACCACCATCCAAAGTGGAGCCCCAGCTCTGTAGGTTACACAGTGGAGTAGACCCTACTGGGAGGGGGAATAGGTTACACAGTGGAGTAGACCCTACTGGGAGGGGAAATATGTTACACTGTGGAGTAGACCCTACTGGGAGGGGGAATAGGTTACACAGTGGAGTAGACGCTACTGGGAGGGGGAATAGGTTACACAGTGGAGTAGACCCTACTGGGAGGGGGAATAGGTTACACAGTGGAGTAGACCCTACTGGGAGGGGGAATAGATTACACAGTGGAGTAGACCCTACTGGGAGGGGGAATAGGTTACACCGTGGAGTAGACCCTACTGGGAGGGGGAATAGGTTACACAGTGGAGTAGACCCTACTGGGAGGGAGAATAGATTACACAGTGGAGTAGACCCTACTGGGAGGGGGAATAGGTTACACAGTGGAGTAGACCCTACTGGGAGGGGGAATAGGTTACACCGTGGAGTAGACCCTACTGGGAGGGGGAATAGGTTACACAGTGGAGTAGACCCTACTGGGAGGGGGAATAGATTACACAGTGGAGTAGACCCTACTGGGAGGGGGAATAGGTTACACAGTGGAGTAGACCCTACTGGGAGGGGGAATAGGTTACACCGTGGAGTAGACCCTACTGGGAGGGGGAATAGGTTACACAGTGGAGTAGACCCTACTGGGAGGGGGAATAGATTACACAGTGGAGTAGACCCTACTGGGAGGGGGAATAGGTTACACAGTGGAATAGACCCTACTGGGAGGGGGAATAGGTTACACCGTGGAGTAGACCCTACTGGGAGGGGGAATAGCTGATGTGATAAAGAAGCAATGTAAAACCCTACTTATGTTTGTATGTTGATAACCACTTGTTAGTTCATATTCTGCTTCTGTTGGTTTATATAGTAGGCTACTTGTAGTCACAGTTATACGCCTATATAATTATTTTCTCATTAAAAAGAAAATCTGTAATTCTGTGACTAATTCTCTATTATTATTTAATTGATTATGCAGCTGATCGGTTTCCCTGTTGGAGTCATTTTACAGTCTTTTATGAACTAATAAAATATTATCACTGTTAACACTCACGCTGATTCACCTCACACTGATTCACCTCACACTGATTCACCTCACACTGATTCACCTCACATTGATTCACCTCACACTGATTCACCTCTCACACACTGATTCACCTCTCACACACTGATTCACTCTCATACACTGATTCACCTCACACTGATTCACCTCACACTGATTCACCTCACACTGATTCACCTCACACACAGCCACTACTGGCGTACCGGACACCCCCACAGCCACCACTGGCGTACCGGACACCCCCACAGCCACCACTGGCGTACCGGACTCCCCCACAGCCACCACTGGCGTACCGGACACCCCCACGGCCACCACTGGCGTACCGGACACCCCCACGGCCACCACTGGCGTACCGGACACCCCCACAGCCACCACTGGCGTACCGGACACCCCCACGGCCACCACTGGCGTACCGGACATCCCCACGGCCACCACTGGCGTACCGGACACCCCCACGGCCACCACTGGCGTACCGGACACCCCCACGGCCACCACTGGCGTACCGGACACCCCCACAGCCACCACTGGCGTACCGGACACCCCCACAGCCACCACTGGCGTACCGGTCACCCCCACAGCCATTACTGGCGTACCGGACACCCCCACGGCCACTACTGGCGTACCGGACACCCCCACGGCCACTACTGGCGTACCGGACACCCCCACAGCCACTACTGGCGCCCTCAGCACCCCTACTTACCGTGGCTGTAACATCTTTAATTGAGCCTCTCATTCTCCTTTATTGCCGACCTCAACACGTTATGGAAATAGATTGTCTGTACAGGAAGCTCTGATGACAAGTCATTTAGACAACTAGACAGCAGATAAATTGGCAGATGCAAACAGATTATCATCTTTAGCAGACAACAGTTATTGAGGGTTTGAACAAAAAAAAGTGGTTTGTGATTTCGTTCATATTGGTGAACCGGCATTTGAGTTGTATGGTGCAATATAAACAGTATATCTTGGTATGCATCATTCAAGAATAAGTTTAAATTGTGTGCAGGCCGTGGAGGACTTCAGGACACCAGGGGAGTCTGGTGTGAAAGAGGGACTCGAGACCGTAGGCAAATTGCGGCCTACCCTGTTCATAGCTAAACTGCTACAGGAAATCGTAGGCCTCGATTACGTCCCCACCCTTGACCGTGCACACAGAAGCTTACAGTCCACACGAAAGAATGGGGAGCTGCCCAGACCCATCGTAGTCAAACTCCACTACTTTCAGGAGAAAGAGGATGTTCTCCGTAAGGCATCACGAGCAGCTCCCATCACCCACGACGGCCAGAAGATTCGCATTTACCCAGACTACACGGCAGCAGTCATGAAGAAGAGCTCAGCCTTCAACGAGGTGAGGGGACTCCTACATCGCTGTCAAGGACACCAAGTTCGGTATTCTCTACCCAGCAATGCTGAAGATCACTACTCCCTCCGGTGAACAGAAGACATTTGTGGACCCAACCAGGGCCAAAGAATACATCGTCGCGCACCTACATCCGCAGGAGGACAGGCGACATACGACTAACTAGCCATTGTAGGCCCATAATCTGCCCCTGACCCTACACTAGCCATACTAACGCAACTAAGGACCAACTTATTAGTGAACTCATCTCTTGATTAGAAACGTGCGTCCACCCTGCTGCCAAAGAGGACAATTATTCTTCCATTAAACTTCTTGACGAATTGTTGTTTTTTTTTTAATAACGTTCCCAACGTAAACGGACTATTTCTCAGGCCCAGATCGTAGAATATGCATATCATTTACAGATTAGGATAGAAAACACTCCAAAGTTTCCAAAACTGTCAAAATATTGTCTGTGAGTATAACAAAACTGATTCTGCAGGCGAAAACCTGAGGAAATTCAACCCGGAAGTGCTTTTTTATTTATTTTATCCCTGTTCTGTTGCCTGCCCCTCCTCCATTTAAAGGCGTATCAACCAGATTCCTTTTCCAATGGCTTCCTCAGGCTGTAACCAGGCTTTAGACATAGTTTCAGGCTTTTATTTTGAAAAATTTGTGAGATTTTTCAAAACTAGTCAGGGGTCCTTTGATTAGTTCCTCCGCGCGAGAGGGTAGCTCTCCATTTTCTTTATCTCTTTTATTGAATAGGTTACGGTCCGGCTGTAGTATTGAATAGGTTATGGTCCGGTTGAAATATTATCGATTCTGTATGTTAAAAACAACCTGAGGATTGATTATAAAAAACATTTGACATGTTTCTACGAACATTACGGATACTTTTTGGAATTTTCGTCGAACGGAACGAGGCTGTGGTTTTCTGAACATAACGCGCAACCTAAATGCCGTTTTTTTGTTATAAAAGTAATATTTATCGAACAAAAAGAACATTTATTGTGTAACTGGGAGTCTCGTGAGTGCAAACATCCGAAGATTATCAATGGTAAGCGATTCATTTTATTGCTTTTCTGACTTTCGTGACCATGCTAATTTGGGGCTAGCTGTTCTAGCATTGATTGATACACTCACAAAAGCTTGGATTGCTTTCGCTGTAAAGCATATTTTCAAAATCTGACATGATAGGTGGATTAACAACAAGCTAAGCTTTGTTTTGGTATATTTCACTTGTGATTGCATGATTATAAATATTTATAATTCTTAGTAATAGTAATATAGGTCAGCGGTTGTTTAGGAAAATGATCCCGCTAAAGGGATCTGTGCGCAGAGAGGTTAACAATGATGGTATGTATATGGTGACATGTTCTCACAAGGACAATATAGTTTGAATAGTATTTTATTTACAGTACATGGCACAATTAGCATTTACCAACTAGCTGCGGATGGACAGCTACTATTTTAAAAAATACATATCAACTCACATTGATGTCTTTTTATAGATCAACGTCACCCCTGACGTGTCTCATTCTACTGTGTGGGAAGTCTGTAAAAGCATATCTAATGGGGACAAATCATTTCATACACAGCGTTTGACATGGAGCTTATTGGAGCTATCTCAACTCATTCTAGAAGTGCCTTGTTACCTTCCCCTAGTTTCTGTGTTGTTGTGGGTTTGTATGTTTCAGGAAATAGCGTCCTGGATTCCTAAAGCAGCTGATTGGTCGGCCCCATCGCTGATTGGACCTCTGACCTCAACTCATTCTAGATGTGGACAACAGATATACCTCTTCTCCGACTCCTGAACTCTACAAAGAGAGACTCCAATCAGAATTTGACAATCTTTCCACTAAACAAACGGAGCAGCTTCTGTTTAAGTCGAGACAGACATTTTATGAACACGGAGAAAGCTGGCAAGTTGTTATGGGGCGGACGGGTAGCCTAGTGGTTAGAGCGTTGGACTTGTAACCAAAAGGTTGCAAGATCAAATACCCGAGCTGACAAGGTAAAAATCTGTCATTCTGCCCCTGAACAAGGCAGTTAACCCACTGTTCCTAGGCCGTCATCGTAAATAAGAATTTGTTCTAAACTGACTTGCCTAGTAATTTTTTTTTTATTATCTCACCAGCTTCGACAATCCACCATACCAAACTAAAATGGTCCACCCACACAGATAGCGTTGTGAAGAAGGCGCAGCAGCGCCTCTTCAACCTCAGGAGGCTGAAGAAATTTGGCTCATCACCAAAAGCACTCACAAACTTCTACAGATGCACAATGGAGAGCATCCTGTCGGGCTGTATCACCGCCTGGTACGGCAACTGCTCCGCCCACAACCGTAAGGCTCTCCAGAGGGTAGTGAGGTCTGCGCATCACTGGGGGCAACGCATCACTGGGGGCAAACTACCTGCCCTCCAGGACACCTACACCACCCGATGTCACAGGAAGGCCATAAAGATCATCAAGGACAACAACCACCCGAGCCACTGCCTGTTCACCCCACTATCATCCAGAAGGCGAGGTCAGTACAGGTGCATCAAAGCAGGGACCGAGAGACTGAAAAACAGCTTCTATCTCAATGCCATCAGACTGTTAAACAGCCACCACTAACATTGAGTGGCTGCTGCCAACATACTGACTCAACTCCAGCCACTTTAATAATGGAAATTGATCAAAAATGTATCACTAGCCACTTTAAACAATGCCACTTAATATGTTTACATACCCTACATTACTCATCTCATATGTATATGTATATACTGTACTCTATATCATCTACTGCATCTTGCCATCTTTATGTAGTACATGTATCACTAGCCACTTTAAACTATGCCACTTTATGTTTATATACCCTACATTACTCATCTCATATGTACAGTGGGGAGAACAAGTATTTGATACACTGCAGATTTTGCAGGTTTTCCTACTTACAAAGCATGTAGAGGTCTGTAATTTTTTATCATAGGTACACTTCAACTGTGAGGGACCAAATCTAAAACAAAAATCCAGAAAATCACATTGTATGATTTTTAAGTAATTAATTTGCATTTTATTGCATGACATAAGTATTTGATCACCTACCAACCAGTAAGAATTCCGGCTCTCACAGACCTGTTAGTTTTTCTTTAAGAAGCCCTCCTGTTCTCCACTCATTACCTGTATTAACTGCACCTGTTTGAACTCGTTACCTGTATAAAAGACACCTGTCCACACACTCAATCAAACAGACTCCAACCTCTCCACAATGGCCAAGACCAGAGAGCTGTGTAAGGACATCAGGGCTAAAATTGTAGACCTGCACAAGGCTGGGATGGGCTACAGGACAATAGGCAAGCAGCTTGGTGAGAAGGCAACAACTGTTGGCGCAATTATTAGAAAATGGAAGAAGTTCAAGATGACGGTCAATCACCCTCGGTCTGGGGCTCCATGCAAGATCTCACCTCGTGGGGCATCAATGATCATGAGGAAGGTGAGGGATCAGCCCAGAACTACATGGCAGGACCTGGTCAATGACCTGAAGAGAGCTGGGACCACAGTCTCAAAGAAAACCATTAGTAACACACTACGCCGTCATGGATTAAAATCCTGCAGCGCACGCAAGGTCCCCCTGCTCAAGCCAGCGCATGTCCAGGCCCGTCTGAAGTTTGCCAATGACCATCTGGATGATCCAGAGGAGGAATGGGAGAAGGTCATGTGGTCTGATGAGACAAAAATAGAGCTTTTTGGTCTAAACTCCACTCGCCGTGTTTGGAGGAAGAAGAAGGATGAGTACAACCCCAAGAACACCATCCCAACCGTGAAGCATGGAGGTGGAAACATCATTATTTGGGGATGCTTTTCTGCAAAGGGGACAGGACGACTGCACCGTATTGAGGGGAGGATGGATGGGGCCATGTATCGCGAGATCTTGGCCAACAACCTCCTTCCCTCAGTAAGAGCATTGAAGATGGGTCGTGGCTGGGTCTTCCAGCATGACAACGGCCCAAAACACACAGCCAGGGAAACTAAGGAGTGGCTCCGTAAGAAGCATCTCAAGGTCTTGGAGTGGCCTAGCCAGTCTCCAGACCTGAACCCAATAGGAAATCTTTGGAGGGAGCTGAAAGTCCGTATTGCCCAGGGACAGCCCCGAAACCTAAAGGATCTGGAGAAGGTCTGTATGGAGGAGTGGGCCAAAATCCCTGCTGCAGTGTGTGCAAACCTGGTCAAGAACTACAGGAAACGTATGATCTCTGTAATTGCAAACAAAGGTTTCTGTACCAAATATTAAGTTCTGCTTTTCTGATGTATCAAATACTTATGTCATGCAATAAAATGCAAATGAATTACTTAAAAATCATACAATGTGATTTTCTGGATTTTTATTTTATATTGCGTCTCTCACAGTTGAAGTGTACCTATGATAAATTACAGACCTCTACATGCTTTGTAAGTAGGAAAACCTGCAAAATCGGCAGTGTATCAAATACTTGTTCTCCCCACTGTATATACTGTACTCTATACCATCTACTGCATCTTGCCTATGCCGTTCTGTACCATCACTCATTCATATATCTTCATGTACATATTCTTTATCCCTTTACACTTGTGTGTATAAGGTGGTAGTTGTGGAACTGTTAGGTTATATTACTCTTTGTTTATTACTGCATTGTCGGAACTAGAAGCACAAGCATTTCGCTACACTCGCATTAACATCTGCTAACCATGTGTATGTGACAAATACAATTTGATTTGATTTGATTTACCTGAAATCTGTGTTGCAGCTGATTGTTGCCAGTTCGTCTTGTCTTGTCAAGCCTACCAGAGTGTTTTTCCGTGCTCCCTACTCTCTGTTTCTAGCCCTTCCGGTTCCGACCTGTTCTGCCTGCCCTGACACTGAGCCCGCCTGCCTGACCATTCAGCCTACCCTGACCTCGAGCCTGCCTGCCCCCCTGTAACTTTCGGACTCTGACCTGGTTAAGGAACTTCTGCCTGTACTCAACCTGCCTATTTGTCTGCCCCTTGTATTTTAATAAATATCAGAGACTCAAACCATCTGAATCTGTGTCTCGCCCTGTGTTGTTATAGTACGAACTGGCCATGACTGACCCAGCAGACTCGGACCGGCTCCGCAACGCCGTCTCCCTGCAGGGAGTCACCGTTGAAGAACATGAGGAGCTACTACAGAGCCTTCTGGAAGGTCTCCATACGCCGTCTCCCTGCAGGGAGTCACCGTTGAAGAACATGAGGAGCTACTACAGAGCCTTCTGGAAGGTCTCCATACGCCGTCTCCCTGCAGGGAGTCACCGTTGAAGAACATGAGGAGCTACTACAGAGCCTTCTGGAAGGTCTCCATACGCCGTCTCCCTGCAGGGAGTCACCATTGAAGAACATGAGGAGCTACTACAGAGCCTTCTGGAAGGTCTCCATACGCTGTCGGGATGCCATGACCCCCTGATGCCATAGTTCGTACATCTCAATTATCAGTAGAAACCACATTTGTTTAATAAACAAGTCAGCCATATCAGCTATGAGGCTGAATGAACTGTTTTGCTGCCAGACAAGGCTGCGCTGATAGCACAGGTGTAACAGTGGTAAGATGTTGGGACTCTGCTGTTGGGATAGCTTTATGTAGGTCCTAACAGTTTGTGTGCACCGTTTGTGACCGTTATCAGTGGCGGATTTAGGTATAGGTGACATGGGCAGTCGCCCTGGGTGGCATCTTGCCGGGGGCGGCACGGAGCGCCTGCACAAAATAATAATAATAATAAAATACATATATTAGAATGATGACATTTGCTCGATCTGATTTCTATCGCTTTATTTGCACGTCACGCCAATGATATCATGTCACCGTGGCTGTGGGTCAATTAACCTTGTCGGAATGGCCGCCCTGATTCTAGTGTGTGAGCTAGGCAGGCTACTGCCTGGGAAGGTCTCCCACTCAGAAGTACGAGATGGGGAGGGGGGCGGGGATAGGTTGACCCTCAGGTCTCCCCACTGGAAGCCCGAGGTAAGGAGAGCAGTGACCTCAGGTCTCCCCACTGGAAGCCCGAGGTAAGGAGAGCAGTGACCTCAGGTCTCCCCACTGGAAGCCCGAGGTAAGGAGAGCAGTGACCTCAGGTCTCCCCACTGGAAGCCCGAGGTAAGGAGAGCAGTGACCTCAGGTCTCCCCACTGGAAGCCTGAGGTAAGGAGAGCAGTGACCTCAGGTCTCCCCACTGGAAGCCTGAGGTAAGGAAAGCAGTGACCTCAGGTCTCCCCACTGGAAGCCCGAGGTAAGGAGAGCAGTGACCTCAGGTCTCCCCACTGGAAGCCCGAGGTAAGGAGAGCAGTGACCTCAGGTCTCCCCACTGGAAGCCCGAGGTAAGGAAAGCAGTGACCTCAGGTCTCCCCACTGGAAGCCCGAGGTAAGGGGAGCAGTGACCTCAGGTCTCACCACTGGAAGCCCGAGGTAAGGAGAGCAGTGACCTCAGGTCTCCCCACTGGAAGCCCGAGGTAAGGAGAGCAGTGACCTCAGGTCTCCCCACTGGAAGCCCGAGGTAAGGAGAGCAGTGACCTCAGGTCTCCCCACTGGAAGCCCGAGGTAAGGAGAGCAGTGACCTCAGGTCTCCCCACTGGAAGCCCGAGGTAAGGAGAGCAGTGACCTCAGGTCTCCCCACTGGAAGCCTGAGGTAAGGAGAGCAGTGACCTCAGGTCTCCCCACTGGAAGCCTGAGGTAAGGAAAGCAGTGACCTCAGGTCTCCCCACTGGAAGCCCGAGGTAAGGAGAGCAGTGACCTCAGGTCTCCCCACTGGAAGCCCGAGGTAAGGAGAGCAGTGACCTCAGGTCTCCCCACTGGAAGCCCGAGGTAAGGAAAGCAGTGAACTCAGGTCTCCCCACTGGAAGCCCGAGGTAAGGGGAGCAGTGACCTCAGGTCTCCCCACTGGAAGCCCGAGGTAAGGAGAACAGTGACCTCAGGTCTCCCCACTGGAAGCCCGAGGTAAGGAGAGCAGTGACCTCAGGTCTCCCCACTGGAAGCCCGAGGTAAGGAGAGCAGTGACCTCAGGTCTCCCCAATGGAAGCCCGAGGTAAGGAGAGCAGTGACCTCAGGTCTCCCCACTGGAAGCCCGAGGTAAGGAGAGCAGTGACCTCAGGTCTCCCCACTGGAAGCCTGAGGTAAGGAGAGCAGTGACCTCAGGTCTCCCCACTGGAAGCCCGAGGTAGGTGGAGCAGAGGAATCTATCAAATAGCGCACCTGTAACTTTGTACAGTACTAATGCAATTAGTAATGCAATTAGTTGTGTAATTTAGTTGTGTGTGTTTCTTGTTTGAAGTGCAATAGTGTAATAATCAGGTTCTCTTCTTTATAAGTGTGTTATTCTATTTGTGTGATATAGGATTTGTGCAATTTAGTTGTATTTGTGTGTTTTTTCTTAGCAATAGGGTATTAGTGTAATAACTCAATTCTCTTTTTTATTTTGTATTTATATACAATTTATTTCTCTTTCACTTTGTTACTTCTTTTTGATATTTATGAGTCTTATTTTTGTATATATATTTATGTAGTTTTAAATGTTATGATTATTTATTTGTGATGTTCCTAATGTCTGAAGAAAAAATGGGGGGGGGGGGGGGGGGGGCTGAAGGGGCGGTTCGCCTAGGGAGCAATACAGGCTAGATCCGCCACTGGCCGTTATAGAGCAACTAATATATTGTTCAGTGTTGTGTAGTGGCTTTGCTGGAAAGCATCTAAAAAACAAATGGGGGAGCTTGCCCCACCAAGATGTACATGGTAAAATCGCCACTGGATAAAACATCGCCTATATCAGCTCTATAAAGGCAATGTTCCCGCGGTGGCGCAGGGGACACACTCTACACGCCGTCCCTCCCCACCCATTGCAGAGACTGCATTCACGATAAACGCTGCATATCGGCTCAAACGGAAATTACCTTTACGTTTCTTGTGCGCAATCTGTAACTCTTCAGGGATACAGATTGAATATAGACCTACATTGGTGTACTGACATCGAAATAGTTGTAAAGACAAAACCATTGAACCAAAGAGATTGTATTCATTTAACGTGGAAATGTTACTCGTGCAGAATAAATATTGTCTCTGAGCTAACTTCCCTAAACTGTCGTCCCAGTCCCATCCAGTTTTTTGTCATCGTGTACGTAGCCTACTCCACCGGTGCCTCTGTTTGAAACACGGAACTTCTGTAGGAGGTGAATGGGTAGGGTCGTGATTAGCACATTTCAACAGACAGGTCCTTGGTGAAGTTTGGCGCCGGGGTCAGAGAGTTACACCCAGTTTGGTGGGTGTTGTTGTTTCACCACCTGTCGGTTTTTATCGGGACTAATCATGTTACCATTGGGGACACTGCGTAAACGCATCGAGCCAGTGGTCCTATGTGCCCAAATAGCAAGCGCGTTTTTCGACACCGGCTTGCAGATGGTGGTAAAAGAGCAATGCGCCATTGCGACTGATGCGCTTAATCCAACCCCCACCGAGGACAGCCGGCAGAAAGCTATGTCCAACTTTTACATGATATATAACATGCTGTCCAAGTTCGTTCCGATCCTACCCGCCATTATCTTAGCCAAGGTAAGTCAGTGCACAGCAATTTTTAGATTGGAAATTTAACACCCACAATGTTAAATGTGGAAATGAAATGTGAATCCCAACTAGTGTTAAATTAACAAGCCAAAGAGTGTTGTGTCCCTAACACCATGAATGTTGTAAATTCCGATTTAAAAGGTGCTACACAGGATTTTCTTTCTTCATTTTTTCCCATTGTAATTTCAGAAAATGTCCATAATATATCGAGGGGGTTAAAGTGAGATGATAGTGTTTGACAGTATTACTTACCGACAGTATTGTGATTGGCGGTGATATTCGGCTATTAATTTCTCCGACCAGAGCAGCATCTTTTGTCAAACTGGGAAAACCGTTCTGACTTTGTGGCTGTGTTATCTAGTCAAAATGGGAAATGTCCTGGTTGCAGTTAGACTGACTGCCAAGGGAAGATAGATCAATGAGACCGCCTAAACCATCTAAACTGGAACAACTCTCTCAATAACGGGTGAAGTAAGTCCAACCACTTACAGATTGGATTCATTTAGAAACCTTTATGTTATTTATCTTGTTGTAGTGTAATATTAATCAATCAATGTGCAGAAACATAGATTTAAAAAAAATAGCGATTCTGAAAAGCAACCTGAAACAAAGTATGCTGGGAAATATGATGAGACCCCTCCCATATCTTTTCCCCCCAAAGAATTAACGGAAATGAACTCAACACAGTCGAGTAAAAACAACAAAACGACATGTATTCACTGCAGGTGGTTTCAATTTCAATCCCACTGGTGTTAACCCCACTAGAATCAACACTCAGATATATCACTGGTGTTAACCCCACTAGAATCAACACTCAGATATATCACTGGTGTTAACCCCACTAGAATCAACACTCAGATATAACACTGGTGTTAACCCTACTAGAATCAACACTCAGATATAACACTGGTGTTAACCCCACTAGAATAAACACTCAGATATAACACTGGTGTTAACCCCACTAGAATCAACACTCAGATATAACACTGGTGTTAACCCCACTAGAATCAACACTCAGATATAACACTAGTGTTAACCCCACTAGAATCAACACTCAGATATACCACTGGTGTTAACCCCACCAGAATCAACACTCAGATATACCACTGGTGTTACCCCACCAGAATCAACACTCAGGTATAACACTGGTGTTAAACCCACTAGAATCAACACTCAGGTATAACACTGGTGTTAACCCCACTAGAATCAACACTCAGATATAACACTGGTGTTAACCCCACTAGAATCAACACTCAGGTATAACACTGGTGTTAACCCCACTAGAATCAACACTCAGATATAACACTGGTGTTAACCCCACTAGAATCAACACTCAGATATAACACTGGTGTTAACCCCACTAGAATCAACACTCAGATATAACACTGGTGTTAACCCCACTAGAATCAACACTCAGATATAACACTGGTGTTAACCCCACTAGAATCAACACTCAGATATAACACTGGTGTTAACCCCACTAGAATCAACACTCAGATATAACACTGGTGTTAACCCCACTAGAATCAACATTCAGATATAACACTGGTGTTAACCCCACTAGAATCAACACTCAGATATAACACTGGTGTTAACCCCACTATAATCAACTCAGATATAACACTGGTGTTAACCCCACTAGAATCAACACTCAGATATAACACTGGTGTTAACCCCACTAGAATCAACACTCAGATATAACACTGGTGTTAACCCCACTAGAATCAACACTCAGATATAACACTGGTGTTAACCCCACTAGAATCAACACTCAGATATACTACTGGTGTTAACCCCACTAGAATCAACACTCAGATATGACACTGGTGTTAACCCCACTAGAATCAACACTCAGATATACCACTGGTGTTAACCCCACCAGAATCAACACTCAGATATAACACTGGTGTTAACCCCACTAGAATCAACACTCAGATATATCACTGGTGTTAACCCCACTAGAATCAACACTCAGATATACCACTGGTGTTAACCCCACTAGAATCAACACTCAGATATAACACTGGTGTTAAATCCACTAGAATCAACACTCAGATATAACACTGATGTTAAATCCACTAGAATCAACACTCAGATATAACACTGGTGTTAACCCCACCATAATCAACACTCAGATATAACACTGGTGTTAACCCCACTAGAATCAACATTCAGATATAACACTGGTGTTAACCCCACTAGAATCAACACTCAGATATAACACTGGTGTTAACCCCACTATAATCAACTCAGATATAACACTGGTGTTAACCCCACTAGAATCAACACTCAGATATAACACTGGTGTTAACCCCACTAGAATCAACACTCAGATATAACACTGGTGTTAACCCCACTAGAATCAACACTCAGATATAACACTGGTGTTAACCCCACTAGAATCAACACTCAGATATACGACTGGTGTTAACCCCACTAGAATCAACACTCAGATATGACACTGGTGTTAACCCCACTAGAATCAACACTCAGATATACCACTGGTGTTAACCCCACCAGAATCAACACTCAGATATAACACTGGTGTTAACCCCACTAGAATCAACACTCAGATATAACACTGGTGTTAACCCCACTAGAATCAATACTCAGATATAATACTGGTGTTAACCCCACTAGAATCAACACTCAGATATAACACTGGTGTTAACCCCACTAGAATCAACACTCAGATATAACACTGGTGTTAACCCCACTAGAATCAACACTCAGATATACCACTGGTGTTAACCCCACTAGAATCAACACTCAGATATAACACTGGTGTTAACCCTACTAGAATCAACACTCAGATATAACACTGGTGTTAACCCCACTAGAATCAACACTCAGATATAACACTGGTGTTAACCCCACTAGAATCAACACTCAGATATTACACTGGTGTTAACCCCACTAGAATCAACACTCAGATATAACACTGGTGTTAACCCTACTAGAATCAACACTCAGATATATCACTGGTGTTAACCCCACTAGAATCAACACTCAGATATATCACTGGTGTTAACCCCACTAGAATCAACACTCAGATATACCACTGGTGTTAACCCCACTAGAATCAACACTCAGATATAACACTGGTGTTAACCCCACTAGAATCAACACTCAGATATAACACTGGTGTTAACCCCACTAGAATCAACACTCAGATATACGACTGGTGTTAACCCCACTAGAATCAACACTCAGATATGACACTGGTGTTAACCCCACTAGAATCAACACTCAGATATACCACTGGTGTTAACCCCACTAGAATCAACACTCAGATATAACACTGGTGTTAACCCCACTAGAATCAACACTCAGATATACCACTGGTGTTAACCCCACTAGAATCAACACTCAGATATATCACTGGTGTTAACCCCACTAGAATCAACACTCAGATATACCACTGGTGTTAACCCCACTAGAATCAACACTCAGATATATCACTGGTGTTAACCCCACTAGAATCAACACTGAGATATAACACTTTTTGCCTCAATACCGAGATTTTAACAGCCACAAATTTGCTCTGTAGACTGTGTTTCGAAATCCTTGACAGTCTTTACTATACCCTATTGTTGTAACCTACTGAAATTGCTGAAGCAACTATAAGTATTTTAAATACGTCTGATGAAATGCTTTCATTTATTCATTTGTTAATTCATTCAAAAGGTAGGGG
>NW_024060627.1:0-22636 GCF_016432855.1 Salvelinus namaycush | reverse complement strand
CCTCTATACACACAGCAAAAGAACACAGACACTGGACAGAGGAACTCTGCCTCGAAGGCCAGCATCCCGGAGTCGCCTCTTTACTGTTGACGTTGAGACTGGTGTTTTGCGGGTACTATTTAATGAAGCTGCCAGTTGAGGACTTGTGAGGCATCTGTTTCTCAAACTAGACACTCTAATGTACTTGTCCTCTTGCTCAGTTGTGCACCGGGGCCTCCCACTCCTCTTTCTATTCTGGTTAGAGCCAGTTTGCGCTGTTCTGTGAAGGGAGTAGTACACAGCGTTGTACCAGATCTTCAGTTTCTTGGCAATTTCTCGTTTGGAGTAGCCTTCATTTCTCAGAACAAAAATAGACTGACGAATTTCCAAAGAAAGGGCTTTGTTTCTGGCTTAATGCATTTGAGCCAATCAGTTGTGACAAGGTAGAGTTGGTATACAGAAGATTTCCCTATTTGGTAAAAGTCCATATTATGGCAAGAACAGCTCAAATAAGGAAAGAGAAATGACAGTCCATCATTACTTTAAGACATGAAGGTCAGTCAATGCGGAACACAGACTGGAATATGTTCCGGGATTCATCCAATGGCATTGAGTAATACACCACATCAGTCACTGGCTTTATCAATAAGTGCATCGACGACGTCGTCCCCACAGTGACTGTACGTACACATCCCAACCAGAAGCCATGGATTACAGGCAACATCCGCATCGAGCTAAAGAGCCATAGACTAATCCGGATGCTTTTAAGAAATCCCGCTATGCCCTCAGACGAACCATCAAACAAGCAAAAGCATCAATACAGGATTAAGATTGAATCTCTGACTCTCGTCGGATGTGGCAGGGAAACCCAGACGCAAGTTGCCCAGTGACGCGAGCCTACCAGACGAGCTAAATGCCTTTTATTGCTCGCTTCGAGGCAAGCAACACTGAAGCATGCACGAGAGCACCAGCTGTTCTGGATGACTGTGTGATAACGCTCTCGGAAGCCGATGTAAACAAAACCTTTAAACAGGTCAACATTCACAAAGCCGCTGGGCCAGACGGATTACCAGGACGTGCACACAAATCATGTACCGGTACCCCCTGTATATAGCCCCCACATTGACTCGGTACCAGTACCCCAAGTATATAGCCTCCACATTGACTCTGTACCGTAACACCCTGTATATAGCCTCCACATTGACTCTGTACCGGTACCCCCTGTATATAGCCTCCACATTGACTCTGTACCGGTACCACCTGTATATAGCCTCCACATTGACTCTGTACCGTAACACCCTGTATATAGCCTCCACATTGACTCTGTACCGGTACCCCCTGTATATAACCTCCACATTGACTCTGTACCGGTACCCCCTGTATATAGCCTCCACATTGACTCTGTACCGGTGCCCCCTGTATATAACCTCCACACTGACTCTGTACCGGTACCCCTTGTATATAGCCTCCACACTGACTCTGTACCAGTACCCCCTGTAAATAGCCTCCACACTGACTCGGTACCGGTGTCCCCTGTATATAACCTCATTAGGTGCCCCCTGTATATAACCTCATTAGGTGCCCCCTGTATATAACCTCATTAGGTGCCCCCTGTATATAACCTCATTAGGTGCCCCCTTTATATAACCTCATTAGGTGCCCCCTGTATATAACCTCATTAGGTGCCCCCTGTATATAACCTCATTAGGTGCCCCCTGTATATAACCTCATTAGGTGCCCCCTGTATATAACCTCATTAGGTGCCCCCTTTATATAACCTCATTAGGTGCCCCCTGTATATAACCTCATTAGGTGCCCCCTGTATATAACCTCATTAGGTGCCCCCTGTATATAACCTCATTAGGTGCCCCCTGTATATAACCTCATTAGGTGCCCCCTTTATATAACCTCATTAGGTGCCCCCTGTATATAACCTCATTAAGTGCCCCCTGTATATAACCTCATTAGGTGCCCCCTGTATATAACCTCATTAGGTGCCCCCTGTATATAACCTCATTAGGTGCCCCCTGTATATAACCTCATTAGGTGCCCCCTTTATATAACCTCATTAGGTGCCCCCTGTATATAACCTCATTAGGTGCCCCCTGTATATAACCTCATTAGGTGCCCCCTGTATATAACCTCATTAGGTGCCCCCTGTATATAACCTCCACACTGACTCGGTACCGGTGCCCCCTGTATATAACCTCATTAGGTGCCCCCTTTATATAACCTCATTAGGTGCCCCCTGTATATAACCTCATTAGGTGCCCCCTGTATATAACCTCCACACTGACTCGGTACCGGTGCCCCCTGTATATAACCTCATTAGGTGCCCCCTGTATATAACCTCATTAGGTGCCCCCTGTATATAACCTCATTAGGTGCCCCCTGTATATAACCTCATTAGGTGCCCCCTGTATATAACCTCATTAGGTGCCCCCTGTATATAACCTCATTAGGTGCCCCCTGTATATAACCTCATTAGGTGCCCCCTGTATATAACCTCATTAGGTGCCCCCTGTATATAACCTCATTAGGTGCCCCCTGTATATAACCTCCACACTGACTCGGTACCGGTGCCCCCTGTATATAACCTCATTAGGTGCCCCCTTTATATAACCTCATTAGGTGCCCCCTGTATATAACCTCATTAGGTGCCCCCTGTATATAACCTCCACACTGACTCGGTACCGGTGCCCCCTGTATATAACCTCATTAGGTGCCCCCTGTATATAACCTCATTAGGTGCCCCCTGTATATAACCTCATTAGGTGCCCCCTGTATATAACCTCATTAGGTGCCCCCTGTATATAACCTCATTAGGTGCCCCCTGTATATAACCTCATTAGGTGCCCCCTGTATATAACCTCATTAGGTGCCCCCTGTATATAACCTCATTAGGTGCCCCCTGTATATAACCTCATTAGGTGCCCCCTGTATATAACCTCATTAGGTGCCCCCTGTATATAACCTCATTAGGTGCCCCCTGTATATAACCTCATTAGGTGCCCCCTGTATATAACCTCATTAGGTGCCCCCTGTATATAACCTCATTAGGTGCCCCCTGTATATAACCTCATTAGGTGCCCCCTGTATATAACCTCATTAGGTGCCCCCTGTATATAACCTCATTAGGTGCCCCCTTTATATAACCTCATTAGGTGCCCCCTGTATATAACCTCATTAGGTGCCCCCTGTATATAACCTCATTAGGTGCCCCCTGTATATAACCTCATTAGGTGCCCCCTGTGTATAACCTCATTAGGTGCCCCCTGTATATAACCTCATTAGGTGCCCCCTGTATATAACCTCATTAGGTGCCCCCTGTATATAACCTCATTAGGTGCCCCCTGTATATAACCTCATTAGGTGCCCCCTGTATATAACCTCATTAGGTGCCCCCTGTATATAACCTCGTTATTCTTATTGTGTTACTTTTTTATTATTACGCTTTATTTTAGTCTACTTGGTAAATATTTACTTAACTCTTCTTGAACTGCACTGTTGGTTAAGAGCTTGTAAGTAAGTTATTAAATGGAAAGTATGTTATTAAAGGGAAAGTATGTTATTAAAGGGAAAGTATGTTATTAAAGGGAAAGTATGTTATTAAAGGGAAAGTATGTTATTAAAGGGAAAGTATGTTATTAAAGGGAAAGTATGTTATTAAAGGGAAAGTATGTTATTAAAGGGAAAGTATGTTATTAAAGGGAATGAAGGCAAATTGAAAGGAGGCACACAACTGAAATGCAGGGAGAGCAGCAATGAGGTTACCGAGGTAGACATATACAACTGAAATGCAGGGAGAGCAGCAATGAGGTTACCGAGGTAGACATATACAACTGAAATGCAGGGAGAGCAGCAATGAGGTTACCGAGGTAGACATATACAACTGGAATGCAGGGAGAGCAGCAATGAGGTTACCGAGGTAGACATATACAACTGAAATGCAGGGAGAGCAGCAATGGGGTTACCGAGGTAGACATATACAACTGGAATGCAGGGAGAGCAGCAATGAGGTTACCGAGGTAGACATATACAACTGAAATGCAGGGAGAGCAGCAATGAGGTTACCGAGGTAGACATATACAACTGAAATGCAGGGAGAGCAGCAATGAGGTTACCGAGGTAGACATATACAACTGGAATGCAGGGAGAGCAGCAATGAGGTTACCGAGGTAGACATATACAACTGAAATGCAGGGAGAGCAGCAATGAGGTTACCGAGGTAGACATATACAACTGAAATGCAGGGAGAGCAGCAATGAGGTTACCGAGGTAGACATATACAACTGGAATGCAGGGAGAGCAGCAATGAGGTTACCGAGGTAGACATATACAACTGGAATGCAGGGAGAGCAGCAATGAGGTTACCGAGGTAGACATATACAACTGAAATGCAGGGAGAGCAGCAATGAGGTTACCGAGGTAGACATATACAACTGAAATGCAGGGAGAGCAGCAATGAGGTTACCGAGGTAGACATATACAACTGAAATGCAGGGAGAGCAGCAATGAGGTTACCGAGGTAGACATATACAACTGGAATGCAGGGAGAGCAGCAATGAGGTTACCGAGGTAGACATGTACAACTGAAATGCAGGGAGAGCAGCAATGAGGTTACCGAGGTAGACATATACAACTGGAATGCAGGGAGAGCAGCAATGAGGTTACCGAGGTAGACATATACAACTGGAATGCAGGGAGAGCAGCAATGAGGTTACCGAGGTAGACATATACAACTGGAATGCAGGGAGAGCAGCAATGAGGTTACCGAGGTAGACATATACAACTGAAATGCAGGGAGAGCAGCAATGAGGTTACCGAGGTAGACATGTACAACTGGAATGCAGGGAGAGCAGCAATGAGGTTACCGAGGTAGACATATACAACTGAAATGCAGGGAGAGCAGCAATGAGGTTACCGAGGTAGACATATACAACTGAAATGCAGGGAGAGCAGCAATGAGGTTACCGAGGTAGACATATACAACTGAAATGCAGGGAGAGCAGCAATGAGGTTACCGAGGTTTTACATGTACAACTGGAATGCAGGGAGAGCAGCAATGAGGTTACCGAGGTAGACATATACAACTGAAATGCAGGGAGAGCAGCAATGAGGTTACCGAGGTAGACATATACAACTGAAATGCAGGGAGAGCAGCAATGAGGTTACCGAGGTAGACATATACAACTGAAATGCAGGGAGAGCAGCAATGAGGTTACCGAGGTAGACATATACAACTGAAATGCAGGGAGAGCAGCAATGAGGTTACCGAGGTAGACATATACAACTGGAATGCAGGGAGAGCAGCAATGAGGTTACCGAGGTAGACATGTACAACTGAAATGCAGGGAGAGCAGCACTGAGGTTACCGAGGTAGACATGTACAACTGAAATGCAGGGAGAGCAGCAATGAGGTTACCGAGGTAGACATGTACAACTGAAATGCAGGGAGAGCAGCAATGAGGTTACCGAGGTAGACATATACAACTGAAATGCAGGGAGAGCAGCAATGAGGTTACCGAGGTTTTACATGTACAACTGAAATGCAGGGAGAGCAGCAATGAGGTTACCGAGGTAGACATGTACAACTGAAATGCAGGGAGAGCAGCAATGAGGTTACCGAGGTAGACATATACAACTGGAATGCAGGGAGAGCAGCAATGAGGTTACCGAGGTAGACATATACAACTGGAATGCAGGGAGAGCAGCAATGAGGTTACCGAGGTAGACATATACAACTGGAATGCAGGGAGAGCAGCAATGAGGTTACCGAGGTAGACATATACAACTGAAATGCAGGGAGAGCAGCAATGAGGTTACCGAGGTAGACATATACAACTGAAATGCAGGGAGAGCAGCAATGAGGTTACCGAGGTAGACATATACAACTGAAATGCAGGGAGAGCAGCAATGAGGTTACCGAGGTTTTACATGTACAACTGAAATGCAGGGAGAGCAGCAATGAGGTTACCGAGGTAGACATATACAACTGAAATGCAGGGAGAGCAGCAATGAGGTTACCGAGGTTTTACATGTACAACTGAAATGCAGGGAGAGCAGCAATGAGGTTACCGAGGTAGACATATACAACTGAAATGCAGGGAGAGCAGCAATGAGGTTACCGAGGTAGACATATACAACTGAAATGCAGGGAGAGCAGCAATGAGGTTACCGAGGTAGACATATACAACTGAAATGCAGGGAGAGCAGCAATGAGGTTACCGAGGTTTTACATGTACAACTGAAATGCAGGGAGAGCAGCAATGAGGTTACCGAGGTAGACATATACAACTGAAATGCAGGGAGAGCAGCAATGAGGTTACCGAGGTAGACATATACAACTGAAATGCAGGGAGAGCAGCAATGAGGTTACCGAGGTAGACATGTACAACTGAAATGCAGGGAGAGCAGCAATGAGGTTACCGAGGTTTTACATATACAACTGAAATGCAGGGAGAGCAGCAATGAGGTTACCGAGGTAGACATATACAACTGAAATGCAGGGAGAGCAGCAATGAGGTTACCGAGGTTTTACATGTACAACTGAAATGCAGGGAGAGCAGCAATGAGGTTACCGAGGTAGACATATACAACTGAAATGCAGGGAGAGCAGCAATGAGGTTACCGAGGTAGACATATACAACTGAAATGCAGGGAGAGCAGCAATGAGGTTACCGAGGTAGACATATACAACTGGAATGCAGGGAGAGCAGCAATGAGGTTACCGAGGTAGACATATACAACTGAAATGCAGGGAGAGCAGCAATGAGGTTACCGAGGTAGACATATACAACTGGAATGCAGGGAGAGCAGCAATGAGGTTACCGAGGTAGACATATACAACTGAAATGCAGGGAGAGCAGCAATGAGGTTACCGAGGTAGACATGTACAACTGAAATGCAGGGAGAGCAGCAATGAGGTTACCGAGGTAGACATATACAACTGAAATGCAGGGAGAGCAGCAATGAGGTTACCGAGGTAGACATGTACAACTGAAATGCAGGGAGAGCAGCAATGAGGTTACCGAGGTAGACATATACAACTGAAATGCAGGGAGAGCAGCAATGAGGTTACCGAGGTAGACATATACAACTGAAATGCAGGGAGAGCAGCAATGAGGTTACCGAGGTAGACATATACAACTGAAATGCAGGGAGAGCAGCAATGAGGTTACCGAGGTAGACATATACAACTGAAATGCAGGGAGAGCAGCAATGAGGTTACCGAGGTTTTACATGTACAACTGAAATGCAGGGAGAGCAGCAATGAGGTTACCGAGGTAGACATATACAACTGAAATGCAGGGAGAGCAGCAATGAGGTTACCGAGGTTTTACATGTACAACTGAAATGCAGGGAGAGCAGCAATGAGGTTACCGAGGTAGACATATACAACTGGAATGCAGGGAGAGCAGCAATGAGGTTACCGAGGTTTTACATGTACAACTGAAATGCAGGGAGAGCAGCAATGAGGTTACCGAGGTAGACATATACAACTGAAATGCAGGGAGAGCAGCAATGAGGTTACCGAGGTTTTACATGTACAACTGAAATGCAGGGAGAGCAGCAATGAGGTTACCGAGGTAGACATATACAACTGGAATGCAGGGAGAGCAGCAATGAGGTTACCGAGGTAGACATATACAACTGGAATGCAGGGAGAGCAGCAATGAGGTTACCGAGGTAGACATATACAACTGGAATGCAGGGAGAGCAGCAATGAGGTTACCGAGGTAGACATATACAACTGAAATGCAGGGAGAGCAGCAATGAGGTTACCGAGGTAGACATATACAACTGAAATGCAGGGAGAGCAGCAATGAGGTTACCGAGGTAGACATATACAACTGAAATGCAGGGAGAGCAGCAATGAGGTTACCGAGGTTTTACATGTACAACTGAAATGCAGGGAGAGCAGCAATGAGGTTACCGAGGTAGACATATACAACTGAAATGCAGGGAGAGCAGCAATGAGGTTACCGAGGTTTTACATGTACAACTGAAATGCAGGGAGAGCAGCAATGAGGTTACCGAGGTAGACATATACAACTGAAATGCAGGGAGAGCAGCAATGAGGTTACCGAGGTAGACATGTACAACTGAAATGCAGGGAGAGCAGCAATGAGGTTACCGAGGTAGACATGTACAACTGAAATGCAGGGAGAGCAGCAATGAGGTTACCGAGGTAGACATATACAACTGGAATGCAGGGAGAGCAGCAATGAGGTTACCGAGGTAGACATATACAACTGAAATGCAGGGAGAGCAGCAATGAGGTTACCGAGGTAGACATATACAACTGGAATGCAGGGAGAGCAGCAATGAGGTTACCGAGGTAGACATATACAACTGGAATGCAGGGAGAGCAGCAATGAGGTTACCGAGGTAGACATATACAACTGAAATGCAGGGAGAGCAGCAATGAGGTTACCGAGGTAGACATATACAACTGAAATGCAGGGAGAGCAGCAATGAGGTTACCGAGGTAGACATGTACAACTGAAATGCAGGGAGAGCAGCAATGAGGTTACCGAGGTAGACATATACAACTGGAATGCAGGGAGAGCAGCAATGAGGTTACCGAGGTAGACATATACAACTGAAATGCAGGGAGAGCAGCAATGAGGTTACCGAGGTAGACATGTACAACTGAAATGCAGGGAGAGCAGCAATGAGGTTACCGAGGTAGACATATACAACTGGAATGCAGGGAGAGCAGCAATGAGGTTACCGAGGTAGACATATACAACTGGAATGCAGGGAGAGCAGCAATGAGGTTACCGAGGTAGACATATACAACTGAAATGCAGGGAGAGCAGCAATGAGGTTACCGAGGTAGACATATACAACTGAAATGCAGGGAGAGCAGCAATGAGGTTACCGAGGTAGACATATACAACTGAAATGCAGGGAGAGCAGCAATGAGGTTACCGAGGTAGACATATACAACTGGAATGCAGGGAGAGCAGCAATGAGGTTACCGAGGTAGACATATACAACTGAAATGCAGGGAGAGCAGCAATGAGGTTACCGAGGTAGACATATACAACTGGAATGCAGGGAGAGCAGCAATGAGGTTACCGAGGTAGACATATACAACTGAAATGCAGGGAGAGCAGCAATGAGGTTACCGAGGTAGACATATACAACTGGAATGCAGGGAGAGCAGCAATGAGGTTACCGAGGTAGACATATACAACTGAAATGCAGGGAGAGCAGCAATGAGGTTACCGAGGTAGACATGTACAACTGAAATGCAGGGAGAGCAGCAATGAGGTTACCGAGGTAGACATATACAACTGAAATGCAGGGAGCAATGAGGTTACATGTACATGTACAACTGAATAATGTCCTTAATCAGACTTTGCAAAGCAATGTCAGGGTCCAGTAGTACCGTGAAGAGTGCAAAGAGAGTAGTGCAACAAGGTCCCTGAGAGGCAGTACTAAGATGTGGGCGGGTGGATATGGCTAGTGCCATGTCACAGAGTTCAGCAGGGTTACAGTAGCTGGAAAGAAACTGTTCTTGATCCTGCTAGTGTGGGAACGTAGAGACCTGTACCGCCTGCCTGATGGTAGGATGGCAAACAGTTTGTGGCATGGGATGTGAAGGGTCCCTGATGATGCCGCTTGCGCTGGAGGTCTACGATGGCAGGGAGCTGGGTGGTTTTCACTAGGTCATAGAGTTTGGTGACAAGAGAGAGAGGGATGCTGAGCTAACATTTATGAACAGCATGTACAGTTGAAGTCGGAAGTTTACATACTTCTTCTGGATCCTTTAACTACTCACCGTACTGAAGGTCCTCTGTCTATGTAACTCTCTGGATCCTTTAACTACTCACCGTACTGAAGGTCCTCTGTCTATGTAACTCTCTGGATCCTTTAACTACTCACCGTACTGAAGGTCCTCTGTCTATGTAACTCTCTGGATCCTTTAACTACTCACCGTACTGAATGTCCTCTATCTACAGTTGAAGTCGTAAGTTTACATACTTCTTCAGGCAAATACATTTAAACTCAGTGTTTCACAATTCCTGACATTTAATCCTAGTAAGAATTCCCTGTCTTAAGTCAGTTAGGATCACCACTTTATTTTAAGAATGTGAAATGTCAGAATAATAGTAGAAAGAATGATTTATTTCAGCTTTTATTTCTTTCATCACATTCCCAGTGGGTCAGAAGTTGACATACACTCAATTAGTATTTGGTAGCATTGCCTTTAAATTGTTAAACTTGGGTCAAACGTTTCGGGTAGCCTTCCACAAGCTTCCCACAATAAGTTGGGTGAATTTTGGCCCATTCCTCCTGACAGAGCTGGTGTAACTGAGTCAGGTTTGTAGGCCTCCTTGCTCGCACACACTTTTTCAGTTCAGCCCACAAATGTTCTATAGGATTGAGGTCAGGGCTTTGTGATGGCCACTCCAATACCTTGACTTTGTTGTCTGTCGTGTCTTTGACTATGCCAGATTAATTGCTATGACATGCTATTCTATAAAATAATTTCTCCGTAATTAATATTACCTGATTGAACTAATCATGTAAATATGAATTAACTAGAGAGGGACACCACGAAAGAATATTTATAGAGCTGTTATCTTTCGAATAAACTCTTAAAGATTTAGTAATATTTTACTAAATAGCAGTCACATTAATCGTCATTTTATTCAGTCTCATCTGAAAGTTGTAAGTCCTTGATTATCTGCAAGAATCCTGGCTAACAAGTTGAATCAGCAATACAAAATTGGGTTTAATTATTTATTTACTAAATACCTAACTAATCACACAGAAACACACATACACCATTAAATCATAACTTGATCACAAATTACGTCACACAGAAAAACGTCCCTAGCGGGCGGAATAGATATGACAGCTTGTTACACAAAGGGAAGGGGCTGAGTCCTAGTGAAAGAGCGGGAGACTTGACATAGGCGAGCTGTACTATCGTAAATACAGTATCTTATGCATTCTAAATTACCGCCCATTTGAAGAGGAAAATGCAATCAATATTTACTCTGAGCTGCGCTTCAGTAGGTTGGTGGTAGATGGCCCGTGTCGCCAACCCGAGTCCTCTGTCCTTTGAAGAATGTCTCTGGTAGTCACGGGAACGTTGTGTGTATTAGACGGGATACTTGGACTGTCCTTCCGAACCTGCGTTTAGCTGTTGCTAACTCAAAGGCTAGGAGATATTCACTTCTGTAGTGAATACGAGTTCAAAGTTCATACCATTCACAATCAAAGTCCATGCTGATGTTGGCTTCATCTATAGTGATTATCTGAACCATTCTGACACTGGATCGTCATCCTAGAGTACCCGGAACAGAAAGTTATATTCTGGTTCGTGGCTTTATATAGTGGAGGGAGAGGGGTGTGTCTGAAAAGTCTATTAACCCATGCCTCTTCACAGGGGCGGACCACTGTGAGCAGAGGAAAACTTATGAAAGCACAGATCTCTCATTTGGAAGCTAAAATTACATTTCACCTCTTCACAAATAATGTCATATTCAAACATTTGAATTAAACAACAATTCCATGTGAATCCGATATCTCTGACATTTAGACTTTCCACAGTAGAGTTTATGTCATTCAAGCCTTGATGAGAATGTGTCAGAGGGCAACCGAACTGACATAATATACCTTAAGTAGCATATGTTCAGTTGGTCGGATCACCAGAATATAGTTCATTTCCCCCAACTTCTGATGTTACCAGAACCTCTATGTTAACCCATGGGTTTCCTTATGTCACATCAGTTATAGTAGGGAGAGAGAAAAAGGGGGAAAGAGGTATTTATGACTGTCATAAACCTACCCCCAACCCAACGTCATGACATGTCCTTAAGCCATTTTGCCACAACTTTGGAAGTATGCTTGGGGTCATTGTCCATTTGGAAGACCCATTTCCGACCAAGATTTAACTTCCTGACTGATGTCTTGAGATGTTGCTTCAATATATCCACACACTTTTCCTCCCTCATGATTCCGTCTATTTTTTTGAAGTGCACCAGTCCCTCCTGCAGCAACGCACCCCCAAAAAATGATGCTGCCACCCCCGTGCTTCACGGTTGGGATGGGGTTCTCTGGCTTGCATCCCCCTTTTTCCTCCAATCATAACGATGGTCATTATGGCCAAACAGTTCTATTTTTGTTTCATCAGACCAAAGGACATTTCTCCAAAAAGTACGACCTTTGTCCCCTTTGTGCAGTTGCAAACCGTAGTCTGGCTTTTTTATGGTGGTTTTGAAGCAGTGGCTTCTTCCTTGCTGAGTGGCCTTTCAGGTTATGTCAATATAGGACTCATTTTACTGTGGATATAGATACTTTTGTACCTGTTTCCTCCAGCATCTTCACAAGGTCCTTTGCTGTTGTTCTGGGATTGATTTGCATTTTTCACACTAAAGTACGTTCATCTCTAGGAGACAGAACGCATCTCCTTCCTGAGCGGTATGACGGCTGTGTGGTCTCATGGTGTTTATACTTGCGTAATATTGTTTGTACAGATGAACGTGGTACCTTCAGGCGTTTGGAAATTGCTCCCAAGGATGAACCAGACTTGTGGAGGTCTACAATTGTTTTTCTGAGGTCTTGGCTGATTTCTTTTGATTTTATCATGATGTCAAGCAAAGAGGCACTGAGTTTGAAGGTCGGCCTTAAAGTACATCCACAGGTACACCTCCAATTGACTCAAATTGACTCATCAGAAGCTTCTAAAGCCATGACATAATTTTCTGGAATTTTCCAAGCTGTTTAAAGGCACAGTCAACTTAGTGTATGTAAACTTCTGACCCACTGGAATTGTGATACAGTGAATTAGAAGTGAAATAATCTGTCTGTAAACAATTGTTGGAAATATTACTTGTGTCATGCACAAAGTAGATGTCCTAACCGACTTGCCAAAAATATAGTTTGTTAACAAGAAATTTGTGGAGTGGTTGAAAAACTAGTTTTAATGAGTCCAACCTAAGTGTATGTAAACTTCCGACTTCAACTGTAGGTGTTGGTTTTGTCCAGGTGGGTCAGGGCAGAGTGTAAAGCTGTGGAGATGGCTCTGTAGACCTGTTTGGTCGGTAGGCAAACTGGTGGGGGTACATTTTTTGGAGGGAGGGAGGCAGGACTTAAGGTATACCAAAACCAGTCTTTCCAAGCACTTCATGATCGTGTGGGTGAGAGGATAATTTCATTAGAGTTACCAGCCTCTGTACGCCTATGTAGATATTCCATAAAAAAATATGCTGTTTCCAGCTACAATAGTCATTTACAACATTAACAATGTCTACACTGTATCTTTAAACAATTTGAATTTACTTTACCGGTAGTGTATGTACTGTATGTATATAAATATATATATATATGTGTGTTATTATTTTATTGAACTTCGTTAGATCAAACTGTTCCCTTCCTTGTTTCTGTTACAGATAGATCATTTTTACTTTGTGTGTGTGTTTGTTTGTTTGTTTGTTTGTTTGTTTGTTTGTGTGTGTGTGTGTGTGTGTGTGTGTGTGTGTGTGTGTGTGTGTGTGTGTGTGTGTGTGTGTGTGTGTGTGTGTGTGTGTGTGTGTGTGTGTGTGTGTCTTTCCAGGTCCGCAGAGATTGGTGGGCATGGCTGTGGGCGTGTTCCTGCTTCTGGCTGTTCTGATTGGTCTGATCGCTGTGACACGCTATGTCCTGAAGAGCACAGACCACACCCCCACAGCTCTGGTACCCACCCACTAAACCATAATAATAATATATATGTGTGTTTGCAACAAGATCTCATTGTTTCACGGTGAAATTTGACGCATTATTGACAAAGTAATGTTTTGAACCTATCTAGGACCTCATTCATTCCGCGTGTTTACAGACTTTGAAACAAAAACCACTTGACAGTTAACAGTTAAGACATTAATTCAGACGGGTTAAGATCAGGACTAAGGTTTGGGATGATGTTATATATATATATATAAAATGGTGATAGCTTCGTGGTGTAAGCTGTTTGCCTATGGCTCTGAGGTTCGTGGGTTTGACCCCAATGTTCAGCAGTCTTTCTTCATGTTTTGGGTGAGCGCAAAAATAGATCCGTTTAAAATTTTTGGGGGACCTGGACAAACGTCTAATATTTAAGTCCAAATGTTGTGATCTCCCTGGTGTGTTTGTGTGTGTGTTTGGGTGTGTGTGTGTGTGTGTTTGGGTGTGTGTGTTTGTGTACGCAGGGTGTGCATTCAGCAAGGTGCTTGGTGACTCTGGAAAATGTGGTGTGTCACCCAGTGATGTGTGGGACCGCCCCCTCTGGTTACCTGAGTTATCAGCTGAGAGCTGTCAGGACTTTTCACCTTGACAACCGCCTGGAGACAGAGACTCTCATTCCCTGTTCCCTTGACGACCACCTGGAGACAGAGACTCTCATTCCCTGTTCCCTTGACGACCACCTGGAGACAGAGACTCTCATTCCCTGTTACCTTGACGACCACCTGGAGACAGAGACTCTCATTCCCTGTTCCCTTGACGACCACCTGGAGACAGAGAACCTCCTGCCCATTTCCCTACATACAGATAAAGGATCAGCTTCCCCTCTCACAGACTTTACCTTAACCATTAGTGGAGGAAAAACAAAATGGACCCCAGATCAGCGTCTAGGGGCAACTTCACCTCACACCCTACAAACCCTGTCTACCTCCCCCTCTCCCTTGTCTTCCTCATCTCTCTCCACTCCTCTCTCCACTGGCTATGGTCTGGCCTGGGACAGTGTATCCAACCAGAGCGACACAGAGACACACACAGACATGCCTACTGACATAACTACTGACCTAACTACTGACATAACTACTGACATAACTACTGACATAACTACTGACATAACTACTGGCATAACTACTGACATAACCACTGACAGAACCGCTGACATAACTACTGGCATAAATACTGGCATAAATACTGACCAAACTACTGACATAACTACTGACATAACTACTGACATAACTACTGACATAACTACTGGCATAACTACTGACATAACCACTGACAGAACCGCTGACATAACTACTGGCATAACTACTGGCATAACTACTGACATAACTACTGGCATAACTGCTGACATAACTACTGACATAACTACTGGCATAACTACTGACATAGCTACTGACATAACTACTGACATAACTACTGACATAACTACTGACATAACTACTGGCATAACTACTGACATAGCTACTGACATAACTACTGGCATAACTACTGACATAACTACTGACATAACTACTGGCATAACTACTGACATAGCTACTGACATAACTACTGACATAACTACTGACATAACTACTGACATAACTACTGGCATAACTACTGACATAGCTACTGACATAACTACTGGCATAACTACTGACATAACTACTGACAGAACCACTAACATGACAACAGACAGAACGGCAGACATAACTACTGACATAACTACTGGCATAACTACTGACATAACTACTGACATAACTACTGACATAACTACTGGCAGAACTACTGACAGATGGGAAAGCAGGTATTCTCCCGAGTTAGAGGTCAGGGGTCAGGGGTTGTGCTTAGATGTGCATTCTCCCGGAGCCAGTCTATGCTCCTCCAGTAGATATGAACCTCGCCCTGACCCAACCCTAAAATGAACCTGACCTCTAACCCCTTACTCCTAACCTGACCTCTAACCCCTGACTCCTAACCTGACCTCTAACCCCTGACTCCTAACCTGTCCTCTAACCCCTTACTCCTAACCTAACCTGACCTCTAACCCCTGACTCCTAACCTGACCTCTAACCCCTGACTCCTAACCTGACCTCTAACCCCTGACTCCTAACCTGACCTCTAACCCCTGACTCCTAACCTGACCTCTAACCCCTGACTCCTAACCTGACCTCTAACCCCTGACTCCTAACCTGTCCTCTAACCCCTGACTCCTAACCTGACCTCTAACCCCTGACTTCTAACCTGACCTCTAACCCCTTACTCCTAACCTGACCTCTAACCCCTGACTCCTAACCTGACCTCTAACCCCTGACTCCTAACCTGACCTCTAACCCCTGACTCCTAACCTGACCTCTAACCCCTGACTCCTAACCTGACCTCTAACCCCTGACTCCTAACCTGACCTCTAACCCCTGACTCCTAACCTGACCTCTAACCCCTGACTCCTAACCTGACCTCTAACCCCTGACTCCTAACCTGATCTCTAACCCCTGACTCCTAACCTGAACTCTAACCCCTGACTCCTAACCTGACCTCTAACCCCTGACTCCTAACCTGACCTCTAACCCCTGACTCCTAACCTGTCCTCTAACCCCTGACTCCTAACCTGATCTCTAACCCCTGATTTCTAACCTGACCTCTAACCCCTGACTCCTAACCTGACCTCTAACCCCTGACTCCTAACCTGATCTCTAACCCCTGACTTCTAACCTGACCTCTAACCCCTGACTCCTAACCTGACCTCTAACCCCTGACTTCTAACCTGACCTCTAACCCCTGACTCCTAACTATGGGTAAGGATGGCAGGGCTACTTGTATTTCTGCTGCATATATTTATTTACCTGTTTATTTTGAGTTGATTGTTTTTAGTCCTGCCTGTCTTTCCCACCAAGGACCAATTGGTGTTGGAGCCCAAATCTTACCTTTATGATTGATTAATAAAGGCACACACCCAAACACATACAGAACTTTTCCTTTGGAATGAGCATGGGAGCCCCTGTCCTCTAACCCCTGACTCCTAACCTGACCTCTAACCCCTGACTCCTAACCTGACCTCTAACCCCTGACTCTTTTGGAATGAGCATGAAGACAGCACCTGATTGGACGAAAATGTTAACGCAATTTTTTTTTTTTTTTGCTTTGCAGTTTCTGATTGGCTGTTTTTTTTTTTTTTTTTAACTACTAGATGTATTTCACAATAGGTCAGAACCTAAACAGCTAATTCATTCTGTTGTGGCGATTCAGAAGATTACTAGACAAAGTCATGTGGGAGTTTTATGTAAATATAGTGTTTTGTTCTTCCCGCATTTTTTTTATTTGTAAAAGTAGTTTAACATGAAGATTGGTAACAGTTTTATTTTTTGTTTATCGGGTTGAAATGAAATGATACTAGATTACTTTAGAAAAAAATGTGGGCGTTGCTCAGATAAAAACGATGACGTAAAGAGTCCTTGTTGAAACACTGTGCGATGTTTAAAACGATGAGAAATAGCAGAATGGTGATTTTACTAAATGACTGAAGAGTTTGACTGTGTGATATTAGGTGGCTTCTTGTGTAAATATTTTCCGTCTGGATTTTAATGATTTGTATTTAATGATGATTTAATGACCCCTGTCCTCGGTCCGACGTCACTACAGTTGGAAATAAGTGTCGTTGCTGTCATGTGTTGTTGTACTCTGTTCTCTCTACAATGTTTCTATTCAAAATAAACCAATCAGATTCATGTTCAGAGTGTTCAATAGTCACATGTACAGGGTTGAGGTGTGACTGCAGGGAAAAGTGTTTAATATCCTGGGCTGTATCACATCCGGCCATGATTGGGATAGGGCGGCGTACAGTTGGCCCAGCGTTGTCCGGGTTTGGCCGGGGCAGGCTGATGTTAAAAAGAAGAATGGGGTCCCTGATGATCTTCTTGGCCTTCCTGCGACACCTGGCGGTGTAGCTGTCCTGGAGGGCAGGCGGTGCGTACTCAATGGTGCGTTCGGCTGCACGTATCATCCTCTGAAGCAGCTTGCAGTCTGTGGCGGGGGATTTGCCGTACCAATCTGTGATGCAGCCCGACCGTATGCTTTCGAAAGAACACTGTGAAGATTCCTTCAGCATCCTGAGGATGAAGAGTCGTGCCGCCTTCACCAAGGTGTCCATATGGTTAGAAAATGTAAGCTTCTCTGAGTCTCAACGTCAACAGTGAAGAGGTGACTCCGGGATGCCGGCCTTCTAGGCGGAGTTGCAAAGAAAAAGCCATATCTCAGACTGGCCAATAAAAAGAAAAGATTAAGATGGGCAAAAGAACACAGACACTGGACAGATGAACTCTGCCTAGAAGGCCAGCATCCTGGAGTCGCCTCTTCACTGTTGACTTTGAGACTGGTGTTTTGCGGGTACAAGGTACTTGTCCTCTTGCTCAGTTGGGCACCGGGGCCTCCTACTCCTCTTTCTATTCTGGTTAAAGCCAGTTTGCGCTTAATCAGATTTTGCAAAGTGCACAGCGTTGTAAGAGATTTTCAGTTTCATGGCAAATTCTCGCATGGAATAGCCTTCATTTCTCAGAACAAGAATAGACTGAGGAGTTTCAGAAGAAAGTTCTTTGTTTCTGGCCATTTTGAGCCTGTAATTGAACCCACAAATGCTGATGCTCCAGATACTCAACTAGTCTAAAGAAGGACAGTTTTATTGCTTCTTTAATCAGAACAACAGTTTTCAGCTGTGCTAACATAATTGCAAAAGGGTTTTCTAAGAATCAATTATACTTTTAAAATGATAAACTTGGATTAGCTAACACAACGTGCCATTGGAACACAGGAGTGATGGTTGTGATAACGGGCCTCTGTACGCCGATGTAGATATTCCATAAAAAATTTGCCGTTTCCAGCTACAATAGTCATTGACAACATTAACAATGTCTATTAAAATTTCTGATCAATTTGATGTTATTTTAATAGACAAAAAATTTGTATATAAACACAATAGTATCATGAATGTACTATATATACAGTTCCTTGAATAATGTTTTCAGACCCCTTGGAGTTCTTCATATTTTATTGTATTAAAGTGTGATGAAAAAATGTATTTCATCTTCATTGTCAGAAATCCAATAGGGCTGAATACTTTTGCAAGGCACAGAATATACACATTAGAACATTCTACATATACACAGTAGAACATTCTAAATATACACATTAGAACATTCTACATATACACAGTAGAACATTCTACATATACACAGTAGAACATTCTACATATACACAGTAGAACATTCTACATATACACAGTAGAACATTCTAAATATACACAGTAGAACATTCTACATATACACAGTAGAACATTCTACATATACACAGTAGAACATACTACATATACACAGTAGAACATTATACATATACACAGTAGAACATTCTACATATACACAGTAGAACATTCTACATATACACAGTAGAACATTCTAAATATGCACAGTAGAACATTCTACATATACACAGTAGAACATTCTACATATACACAGTAGAACATTCTAAATATGCACAGTAGAACATTCTACATATACACATTAGAACATTCTACATATACACAGTAGAACATTCTACATATACACAGTAGAACATTCTAAATATACACATTAGAACATTCTACATATACACAGTAGAACATTCTACATATACACAGTAGAACATTCTAAATATACACAGTAGAACATTCTACATATACACAGTAGAACATTCTAAATATGCACAGTAGAACATTCTACATATACACAGTAGAACATTCTACATATACACAGTAGAACATTCTACATATACACATTAGAACATTCTACATATACACAGTAGAACATTCTACATATACACAGTAGAACATTCTAAATATGCACAGTAGAACATTCTACATATACACAGTAGAACATTCTACATATACACAGTAGAACATACTACATATACACAGTAGAACATTCTACATATACACAGTAGAACATTCTAAATATACACAGTAGAACATTCTACATATACACAGTAGAACATACTACATATACACAGTAGAACATTCTACATATACACAGTAGAACATTCTAAATATACACAGTAGAACATTCTACATATACACAGTAGAACATTCTACATATACACAGTAGAACATTCTAAATATGCACAGTAGAACATTCTACATATACACAGTAGAACATTCTACATATACACAGTAGAACATTCTAAATATGCACAGTAGAACATTCTAAATATCCACAGTAGAACATTCTAAATATGCACAGTAGAACATTCTAAATATCCACAGTAGAACATTCTAAATATGCACAGTAGAACATTCTACATATACACAGTAGAACATTCTACATATACACAGTAGAACATTCTAAATATGCACAGTAGAACATTCTAAATATGCACAGTAGAACATTCTAAATATGCACAGTAGAACATTCTAAATATCCACAGTAGAACATTCTAAATATCCACAGTAGAACATTCTAAATATCCACAGTAGAACATTCTAAATATGCACAGTAGAACATTCTCAACATTACAAGGGCGTGGTATAGTATTGTAACGAGCGTGTAAGGTCACCGACACGCGCATGTAGTTTGTTGCGTAAACAGTCTAGGACACTGATTTCCCATAAAATAATCAAGTTGTGGATGAACACAGACAGTGCACACCAGCACTGACCCGCCGCACAAACGCCTCACCAAAAACTCCCCCCAGCATCCTCACATACAGGAACTAATTGGCATAACATTGTTTGACAGGCTGAGAGACTTTCGAATGTGTAAAACAGTATAAACTAAATATCTTCATGTTTAACCATGTGATCAATATTTCAATATTTACATCAAGTACCTGTCCTCTTTCCCTCTCTCTCCCCCGTTTCTCTTTCCCTCCATCTCTCTATTCATCCCCTTTAAAGAGAGAAGAGAAGAATCCTCCTTTCCCTCTCTCTCCTCTGACTCTCATGGACCGGGTTCTCTGCAGCCCCTTCTTCTTGCTCTCTTTCTCTCGTTCCTTTTCTCTCTCTTTATCCTCTGCCTGCTGCTGCACCTGCTGACTTATCAGCAGCCTCATGTCCTCCTGAAAGAAAGAGAGAGAGAGGGGGGGAGCGGGAGAGAGAGAGAGGAGAGAGAGAGGGAAGAGGAGAGAGAGAGAAGGGAGAGAAGAGAGAGAGGATAGAGGGAAGAGAGGAGAGAGAGTGGAGTGGAGAGAGCGAGAGGGGGAGCGTGAGAGAGAGGGGCGATGAGAGAGAGAAGGGAGAGGAGAGAGGAGAGAGAGAAGGGGGGAGAGAGGGGAGAGGAGAGAGAGAGGGGAGAGGAGAGAGAGAGAGGGGAGAGGAGAGAGGAGAGAGAGCGGAGTGGAGAGAGCGAGAGGGGGAGGGGAGAGCGAGGGGGGAGACACCGAGAGGGGGTGAAGAGAGCGAGAGTGTAGGAGACACCGGGAGGGAGGGGGGAGGGAGGGGTAGGGAGAGAGAGAGGGAGGAGAGAGGGAGGGGGAGAAGGAGGGGAGGGGAGAGATCGAGAGAGAGCGATAGAAGGGGTTGAAAGTGGGGAAGAGAGAGATGGTGAGAGGTTGATAAAATAAAATACTAAATTGAAATGTTTTCTTCCTTGTACTGTAACTGTCAGTCTGAGAAAACAAGCCCACCGTCACCCCCCAGACCCACCTGCCCACCGGTCACACCCCCAGCCCACCTGCCCACCGTCACCCCCCAGACCCAACCTGCCAAGCGTCACCCCCAGACCCACCTGCCCACACGTCACCCCCCAGACCCACCTGCCCACCGTCACCTCCCCAGACCCACCGCCCACCGCACCCCCAGACCCACCTGCCGCGACCGTCCCACCCCCCAGACCCACCATGCCCACCGTCACCCCCCAGACCCACCTGCCCACGTCACCCCCCAGACCCACCTGCCCACCGTCACCCCCCAGACCCACTGCCCACGTCACCCCCAGACCCACCTGCCCACCGTCACCCCCCAGAGCCCACCTGCCCACCGTCACCCCCCAGGGACTCCACCTGCCCACCGTCACCCACCCAGACCCCCTGCCCACGTCACCCCCCCAGACCCAACCTGCCCACCGTCACCCCCAGACCCACCTGCCCACCGTCACCCCCCAGACCACCTGCCCACCGTCACCCCCCAGACCCACCGTCACCCCCAGACCCACCTGCCGCACGTCACCCCCCAGACCCACCTGCCCACCGTCACCCCCCAGGGACCACCTGCCACCGTCACCCCCCAGACCCACCTGCCACCGTCCACCCCCCAGACCCACCTTGCCCACCCGTCACCCCACAGACCCACCTGCCCACCGTCACCCCCAGACCCACCTGCCACCGTCATCCCCCCAGACCCACCTGCCCACCGTCACCCCCCAGACCCACCTGCCCACCGTCACCCCCCAGACCCACCTGCCCACCGTCACCCCCCAGACCCACCTGCCCACCGTCACCCCCCCAGACCCACCTGCCCACCGTCACCCCCCAGACCCACCTGCCCACCGTTCACCCCCCAGACCCACCTGCCCACCGTCACCCCCCAGACCCACCGCCCACCGCACCCCCCCAGACCCACCTGCCACCGTCACCCCCCAGACCCACCTAGCCCCACCGTCACCCCCCAGACCCACCTGGCCCACCGTCACCCCCCAGACCCACCTGCCCACCGTCACCCCCCCAGACCCCACCCTGCCCACCGTCACCCCCCAGACCCACCTGCCCCACCGTCACCCCCAGACCCAACCTGCCCACCGTCACCCCCCAGACCCACCTGCCCACCGTCACCCCCCAGACCCACCTGCCCACCGTCACCACCCAGACCCACCTGCCCACCGTCACCCCCCAGACCCACCTGCCCACCGTCACCCCAGACCCCACCTGCCCACCGTCACCCCCCAGACCCCACCTGCCCACCGTCACCCCCCAGACCCACCTGCCCACCGTCACCCCCCAGACC
>NW_024060626.1:0-22637 GCF_016432855.1 Salvelinus namaycush | reverse complement strand
AGACTACCACCCTGACCTAACACTACACAGTTAACTCACCTAGACTAACCCACCCTAACCTAACCCAGTTAACTCACCTAGACTAACCCACCCTAACACTACACAGTTAACTCACCTAGACTAACCCACCCTAACCTAACACTACAAAGTTAACTCACCTAGACTAACCCACCCTAACCTAACACAGTTAACTCACCTAGACTAACCCACCCTAACCTAACACAGTTAACTCACCTAGACTAACCCACCCTAACCTAACACAGTTAACTCACCTAGACTAACCCACCCTGACCTAACACTACACAGTTAACTCACCTAGACTAACCCACCCTAACCTAACACAGTTAACTCACCTAGACTAACCCACCCTAACCTAACACAGTTAACTCACCTAGACTAACCCACCCTAACCTAACACAGTTAACTAACCTAGACTAACCCACCCTAACCTAACACTACACAGTTAACTCACCTAGACTAACCCACCCTAACCTAACACAGTTAACTAACCTAGACTAACCCACCCTAACCTAACACAGTTAACTCACCTAGACTAACCCACCCTAACCTAACACAGTTAACTAACCTAGACTAACCCACCCTAACCTAACACAGTTAACTAACCTAGACTAACCCTCCCTAACCTAACACTACACAGTTAACTCACCTAGACTAACCCTCCCTAACCTAACACTACACAGTTAACTCACCTAGACTAACCCACCCTAACCTAACACAGTTAACTCACCTAGACTAACCCACCCTAACACTACACAGTTAACTCACCTAGACTAACCCACCCTAACCTAACACAGTTAACTCACCTAGACTAACCCACCCTAACCTAACACAGTTAACTCACCTAGACTAACCCACCCTAACACTACACAGTTAACTCACCTAGACTAACCCACCCTAACCTAACACAGTTAACTCACCTAGACTAACCCACCCTAACCTAACACAGTTAACTCACCTAGACTAACCCACCCTAAACCCACCCTAACCTAACACAGTTAACTCCCCTAGACTAACACACCTGACTCAGCTAGTTGAAGGTACTGTTCCCCTGCTCAGACATGTCCGGCACCAGATTGCTTTATGACATGAGCAGCTGTTAAATAGCTATCCAGGTGTTGTAAGGTCTGAGAAGAGGAACGCGCCCAAGGTCTTGGTGAGAAGCTAACAAGTAGAACAGATCTCCAGGAACAGGGTTGGAGTTAAACCCTACAGGAGGGTCTCTCTCCAGGAACAGGGTTGGAGTTAAACCCTACAGGAGGGTATCTCTCCAGGAACAGGGTTGGAGTTAAAACCTACAGGAGGGTCTCTCTCCAGGAACAGGGTTGGAGTTAAACCCTACAGGAGGGTATCTCTCCAGGAACAGGGTTGGAGTTAAAACCTACAGGAGGGTCTCTCTCCAGGAACAGGGTTGGAGTTAAAACCTACAGGAGGGTTTCTCTAGAGGAACAGGGTTGGAGTGTAAACCTACAGGAGGGTCTCTCTCCAGGAACAGGGTTGGAGTTAAAACCTACAGGAGGGTCTCTCTCCAGGAACAGGGTTGGAGTTAAAACCTACAGGAGGGTCTCTCTCCAGGAACAGGGTTGGAGTTAAAACCTACAGGAGGGTCTCTCTCCAGGAACAGGGTTGGAGTTAAAACCTACAGGAGGGTTTCTCTCCAGGAACAGGGTTGGAGTTAAAACCTACAGGAGGGTCTCTCTCTCCAGGAACAGGGTTGGAGTTAAAACCTACAGGAGGGTCTCTCTCCAGGAACAGGGTTGGAGTTAAAACCTACAGGAGGGTCTCCCTCCAGGAACAGGGTTGGAGTGTAAACCTACAGGAGGGTCTCTCTCCAGGAACAGGGTTGGAGTTAAAACCTACAGGAGGGTCTCTCCAGGAACAGGGTTGGAGTTAAAACCTACAGGAGGGTTTCTCTCCAGGAACAGGGCTGGAGTTAAAACCTACAGGAGGGTCTCTCTCCAGGAACAGGGTTGGAGTTAAAACCTACAGGAGGGTTTCTCTCCAGGAACAGGGTTGGAGTTAAAACCTACAGGAGGGTTTCTCTCCAGGAACAGGGTTGGAGTTAAAACCTACAGGAGGGTTTCTCTCCAGGAACAGGGTTGGAGTTAAAACCTACAGGAGGGTTTCTCTCCAGGAACAGGGTTGGAGTTAAAACCTACAGGAGGGTTTCTCTCCAGGAACAGGGTTGGAGTTAAAACCTACAGGAGGGTCTCTCTCCAGGAACAGGGTTGGAGTGTAAACCTACAGGAGGGTTTCTCTCCAGGAACAGGGTTGGAGTTAAAACCTACAGGAGGGTCTCTCTCCAGGAACAGGGTTGGAGTTAAAACCTACAGGAGGGTTTCTCTCCAGGAACAGGGTTGGAGTTAAACCCTACAGGAGGGTTTCTCTCCAGGAACAGGGTTGGAGTTAAAACCTACAGGAGGGTTTCTCTCCAGGAACAGGGTTGGGAGTTAAAACCTACAGGAGGGTCTCTCTCCAGGAACAGGGTTGGAGTTAAACCCTACAGGAGGGTCTCTCTCCAGGAACAGGGTTGGAGTTAAAACCTACAGGAGGGTCTCTCTCCAGGAACAGGGTTGGAGTTAAAACCTACAGGAGGGTTTATCTCTAGAAACAGGGTTGGAGTTAAAACCTACAGGAGGGTCTCTCTCCAGGAACAGGGTTGGAGTTAAAACCTACAGGAGGGTATCTCTCCAGGAACAGGGTTGTAGTTAAAACCTACAGGAGGGTCTCTCTCCATGAACAGGGTTGGAGTTAAAACCTACAGGAGGGTCTCTCCAGGAACGGGGTTGGAGTTAAAACCTACAGGAGGGTTTCTCTCCAGGAACAGGGTTGGAGTTAAAACCGACAGGAGGGTCTCTCTCCAGGAACAGGGTTGTAGTTAAAACCTACAGGAGGGTTTCTCTCCAGGAACAGGGATGTCAGCCCTGATCTGAACTACAAAGTGCTAGAATAAATGTTACTATTAACATATTGTTTCATTTTATTTCACCTTTATTTAACCAGGTAGGCTAGTTGAGAACAAGTTCTCATTTACAACTGCGACCTGGCCAAGATAAAGCAAAGCAGTTCAACACAAACAACAACACTCCCTCCTAAATTCCAACAGTTCTAGTCCAGTCATGCCCACCTCGAGTCTCAAAGTTGGACCACACCCGACACAGAGACTATGGTGCAGAGAGAGAGAGAGAGAGACAGAGAGAGACATAAAGAGACAGAAAGAGAGACAGAGAGAGAGAGAGAGAGACAGAAAGAAAGACAGAGAGAGAGACAGAGTGAGACAGAGTGAGACAGAGTGAGACAGAGTGAGACAGAGTGAGACAGAAAGAGAGACAGAAAGAGAGACAGAGAGAGAGAGAGAGAGAGAGAGAGAGAGACAGAGAGAGAGACAGAGAGAGAGAGAGAGAGAGACAGAGAGAGACATAAAGAGACAGAAAGAGAGACAGAGAGAGAGAGAGAGAGACAGAAAGAAAGACAGAGAGAGAGACAGAGTGAGACAGAGTGAGACAGAAAGAGAGACAGAAAGAGAGACAGAAAGAGAGACAGAGAGAGAGACAGAGAGAGAGAGACAGAGACAGAGAGAGAGAGGATCCTAACAGCTATATTTATCATAACCATTACAGGATCCTAACAGCTATATTTATCATAACCATTACAGGATCCTAACAGCTATATTTATCAACCATTACAGGATCCTAACAGCTATATTTATCATAACCATTACAGGATCCTAACAGCTATATTTATCATAACCATTACAGGATCCTAACAGCTATATTTATCATAACCATTACAGGATCCTAACAGCTATATTTATCATAACCATTACAGGATCCTAACAGCTATATTTATCATAACCATTACAGGATCCTAACAGCTATATTTATCATAACCATTACAGGATCCTAACAGCTATATTTATCATAACCATTACAGGATCCTAACAGCTATATTTATCATAACCATTACAGGATCCTAACAGCTATATTTATCATAACCATTACAGGATCCTAACAGCTATATTTATCAACCATTACAGGATCCTAACAGCTATATTTATCATAACCATTACAGGATCCTAACAGCTATATTTATCATAACCATTACAGGATCCTAACAGCTATATTTATCAACCATTACAGGATCCTAACAGCTATATTTATCATAACCATTACAGGATCCTAACAGCTATATTTATCAACCATTACAGGATTCTAACAGCTATATTTATCATAACCATTACAGGATCCTAACAGCTATATTTATCAACCATTACAGGATCCTAACAGCTATATTTATCATAACCATTACAGGATCCTAACAGCTATATTTATCATAACCATTACAGGATCCTAACAGCTATATTTATCATAACCATTACAGGATCCTAACAGCTATATTTATCAACCATTACAGGATCCTAACAGCTATATTTATCATAACCATTACAGGATCCTAACAGCTATATTTATCAACCATTACAGGATCCTAACAGCTATATTTATCATAACCATTACAGGATCCTAACAGCTATATTTATCATAACCATTACAGGATCCTAACAGCTATATTTATCATAACCATTACAGGATCCTAACAGCTATATTTATCATAACCATTACAGGATCCTAACAGATATATTTATCAACCATTACAGGATCCTAACAGCTATATTTATCATAACCATTACAGGATCCTAACAGCTATATTTATCAACCATTACAGGATCCTAACAGATATATTTATCAACCATTACAGGATCCTAACAGCTATATTTATCATAACCATTACAGGATCCTAACAGCTATATTTATCAACCATTACAGGATCCTAACAGCTATATGTATCAACCATTACAGGATCCTAACAGCTATATTATATAATGGAACACAGTCAACTGGTTATATTATATAATGGAACACAGTCAACTGGTTATATTATATAATGGAACACAGTCAACTGGTTATATTATATAATGGAACACAGTCAACTGGTTATATTATATAATGGAACAGTCTCCAGGAAGGTGGTGACCTCAGAAGTGGCTCTAACCCTGCGGCTGTGATCTTGTTTTGTTCATTTAACAGACCAGACACTTACTTCCTGAGCCCTTATCACCTTTTTTATAGAACAAACATGTAATATAGTGGAACAGTGAGAAGTGATGCACATTTGAAACGGTTGTTCTCAGAGTGTGATCATTTGAAACAGGGCTTAATGTAGAGAGAGTTGAAAGACATTTCAGGCGAATATATTGATAAAGGTCACCTTGTCCTAGAGAGATCGGTTATCAAAACGTCACACAAAGCACAGTCCTTATTTTAAGTGTTTCTAAAATCCCCTTTGGGGAAAAATGTTAGGTGGAAAAACTATAGGAACCATTTCCTTGTTTGACCGCTAGGTTTTATGGGTATTAGGATACTGTGGTACTCTATAAAACACAAACGGACATGAAAGATGACTACCTCTGTAAGCCGAACCGTATTCACAATCTGTCACAAGACAAGGAGTTACACAAGTCCTCTCTCCCTCTGGGGCAATCTGCATGTCTACTGTCTGCTCAATCCTTCATGTGCACCACCCTCTCTCCCTCTGGGGCAATCTGCATGTCTACTGTCTGCTCAATCCTTCATGTGCACCACCCTCTCTCCCTCTGGGGCAATCTGCATGTCTACTGTTTGCTCAATCCTTCATGTGCACCACCCTCTCTCCCTCTGGGGCAATCTGCATGTCTACTGTTTGCTCAATCCTTCATGTGCACCACCCTCTCTCCCTCTGGGGCAATCTGCATGTCTACTGTCTGCTCAATCCTTCATGTGCACCACCCTCTCTCCCTCTGGGGCAATCTGCATGTCTACTGTTTGCTCAATCCTTCATGTGCACCACCCTCTCTCCCTCTGGGGCAATCTGCATGTCTACTGTTTGCTCAATCCTTCATGTGCACCACCCTCTCTCCCTCTGGGGCAATCTGCATGTCTACTGTCTGCTCAATCCTTCATGTGCACCACCCTCTCTCCCTCTGGGGCAATCTGCATGTCTACTGTTTGCTCAATCCTTCATGTGCACCACCCTCTCTCCCTCTGGGGCAATCTGCATGTCTACTGTCTGCTCAATCCTTCATGTGCACCACCCTCTCTCCCTCTGGGGCAATCTGCATGTCTACTGTTTGCTCAAACCTTCATGTGCACCACCCTCTCTCCCTCTGGGGCAATCTGCATGTCTACTGTCTGCTCAAACCTTCATGTGCACCACCCTCTCTCCCTCTGGGGCAATCTGCATGTCTACTGTCTGCTCAATCCTTCATGTGCACCACCCTCTCTCCCTCTGGGGCAATCTGCATGTCTACTGTTTGCTCAAACCTTCATGTGCACCACCCTCTTGCAGAGAAATAGGTTTGGAAACACCACATCAACCGGAGCTTTCCTAACCCCATGTCTGACACACAGTCATTCCAAGAGCAACAACAATCTTCATGCTCCTCATGTGACTGGCTGTAGGGGTGGTGTGTGTGTGTGTGTGTGTGTGTGTGTGTGTGTGTGTGTGTGTGTGTGTGTGTGTGTGTGTGTGTGTGTGTGTGTGTGTGTGTGTGTGTGTGTGTGTGTGTCTATCTGGAGTTGCAGTTTGCAACATGACCAAATAAGGACCTCAAAATCGAACTAAAAAACACGGAACTACCCCGGGGACGGGGACACACACACACACACACACACACACACACACACACACACACACACACACACACACACACACACACACACACACACACACACACACACACACACACACACACACACACACACACACACACACTTATGCCGATAATTAAATAATGCAGCGTTCACATTTGAACATTTTACCAGAAGTCAGGAGAGTCTGACTGAGTTTTCTCCAACAGCTACTAGTTAACTACTAGTGTACTATCCAAACTATCCAACCCAGCCTCAGCCCATACTTGCATCCTAAATAGTATTTGAGTGAAAAAATATAGTTGAATAGTATGTGACATTTTGAAAGGCTAGTTTCTGTGTTGGTCAAAATGTAGGCTAAGTAGTTTTTGTTCTCCTTATTAAAATGATAACGAGAATTGCTTCGTATGCTACATCTTTAAAAACAAACTGGATTTCTGTTTCCTCATTGAAAAGTGCTTCTTGTTTTCTTGGCCTTCGTCAGAGCTTCTAAACTAATTCATCTTTTGATTTGTGTGTCTGGGCACCGGGGACGTGGCTGCGTTATTGACGTCATGTAATCAGGCCTTTTGATTTCAACAAATGGATTGATTTTGAGTTTAGTTTATTTTTACAGGGACAGTGCACATTAATGTCACGTTCCTGACCTGTTTCCCCTTGTTTTTGTATTTGTTTAGTATGGTCAGGGCGTGAGTTGGGGTATTTATGTTGTGTGTCTAGTTTGCCTGTTTCTGTGTTCAGCCTAATATGGTTCTCAATCAGAGGCAGCTGTCAATCGTTGTCCCTGATTGAGAATCATATATAGGTGGCTTGTTTTGTGTTGGGGATTGTGGGTGGTTGTTTCCTGTCTCTGTGTTTGTGTTCTGCACCAGATAGGACTGTCTCGGTTTTCACGTTTGTTGTTTTGTATTGTTGTAAGTGTTCACAGTTCGTTAAATTAAACATGTTGAACACTAACTGCGCTGCATTTTGGTCCTCTCCTTCATCCCAGGAAGAAAGCCGTTACAATTAATCAACGTTTCAGTAAAAGTGACGGTTTTAGCCAGCCGGCTAATTTTTCAACCGCAGTCCCTGGACAGGTTATTAAAGTTGATTGATTTTAGTTTAGTAGGCTGTTTCATTACTTCCTTCATGGATCAATAACAGTCATTCTGATCTCCCAATGATCAGGGCTTTAGTTGAACTATGTTGCTGTCCAGCGGTTCTGACTTTGCGACCCGACTGTTTTCCTGTGCAAAAGCCTTTAGATTTGAACACATGAAAAGTTTCAGTGTTTTCAGGCTATTTGATGTAATATACGTTACGTCCCTTTGGTTTCACTAATAAAATTGTTGATGATGAGCTCATCTATATAACATTTAAAAAAAGGACTGAAACAGATCATTTGTTTCCATTTCAACATATTTATGAGTGAAACCAAAATGCATATTTATTTTATGGGCTACAGCAGAGTTTCCCGAACGTGGTCCTGCCCCAACTACACAGCTGACTCAAATACTCAACGCTTGGTGAGTGGGTCATTTGATACAGCTGTGTAGTGCTAGGGGCAAAAAACACCCAGGGGGGGCCCCAGGACCGAGTTTGGGAAACCCTGGGCTACGATATAGGTTGAATGTGATAGTCTGTCCATAACCAGCCTGAGGAGGTCTATAACCAGCATGAGGAGGTCTATAACCAGCCTGAGGAGGTCTATAACCAGCCTGAGGAGGTCTATAACCAGTCTGAGGAGGTCTATAACCAGCCTGAGGAGGTCTATAACCAGTCTGAGGAGGTCTATAACCAGCCTGAGGAGGTCTATAACCAGCCTGAGGAGGTCTATAACCAGCCTGAGGAGGTCTATAACTCCATTAGGTTGAATGTGATAGTCTGTCTATAACCAGCCTGAGGAGGTCTATAACCAGCCTGAGGAGGTCTATAACCAGCCTGAGGAGGTCTATAACTCCATTAGGTTGAATGTGATAGTCTGTCTATAACCAGCCTGAGGAGGTCTATAACCAGCCTGAGGAGGTCTATAACCAGCCTGAGGAGGTCTATAACTCCATTAGGTTGAATGTGATAGTCTGTCTATAACCAGCCTGAGGAGGTCTATAACCAGCCTGAGGAGGTCTATAACTCCATTAGGTTGAATGTGATAGTCTGTCTATAACCAGCCTGAGGAGGTCTATAACTCCATTAGGTTGAATGTGATAGTCTGTCTATAACCAGCCTGAGGAGGTCTATAACTCCATTAGGTTGAATGTGATAGTCTGACTATAACCAGCCTGAGGAGGTCTATAACTCCATTAGGTTGAATGTGATAGTCTGTCTATAACCAGCCTGAGGAGGTCTATAACTCCATTAGGTTGAATGTGATAGTCTGTCTATAACCAGCCTGAGGAGGTCTATAACCAGCCTGAGGAGGTCTATAACTCCATTAGGTTGAATGTGATAGTCTGTCTATAACCAGCCTGAGGAGGTCTATAACTCCATTAGGTTGAATGTGATAGTCTGTCTATAACCAGCCTGAGGAGGTCTATAACTCCATTAGGTTGAATGTGATAGTCTGACTATAACCAGCCTGAGGAGGTCTATAACTCCATTAGGTTGAATGTGATAGTCTGTCTATAACCAGCCTGAGGAGGTCTATAACTCCATTAGGTTGAATGTGATAGTCTGCCTATAACCAGCCTGAGGAGGTCTATAACTCCATTAGGTTGAATGTGATAGTCTGTCTATAACCAGCCTGAGGAGGTCTATAACTCCATTAGGTTGAATGTGATAGTCTGTCTATAACCAGCCTGAGGAGGTCTATAACTCCATTAGGTTGAATGTGATAGTCTGTCTATAAGCAGTCTGAGGAGGTCTATAACCAGTCTGAGGAGGTCTATAACTACATTAGGTTGAATGTGATAGTCTATCTATAACCAGCCTGAGGAGGTCTATAACCAGTCTGAGGAGGTCTATAACCAGTCTGAGGAGGTCTATAACCAGCTTGAGGTCTATAACCAGCCTGAGGAGGTCTATAACCAGCCCGAGGAGGCCTATAACTACATTAGGTTGAATGTGATAGTCTGTCTATAACCAGCCTGAGGAGGTCTATAACTCCATTAGGTTGAATGTGATAGTCTGTCTATAACCAGTCTGAGGAGGTCTATAACCAGCCTGAGGAGGTCTATAACCAGCCTGAGGAGGTCTATAACCAGTCTGAGGAGGTCTATAACCAGCCTGAGGAGGTCTATAACCAGTCTGAGGAGGTCTATAACCAGCCTGAGGAGGTCTATAACCAGCCTGAGGAGGTCTATAACCAGCCTGAGGAGGTCTATAACTCCATTAGGTTGAATGTGATAGTCTGTCTATAACCAGCCTGAGGAGGTCTATAACCAGCCTGAGGAGGTCTATAACCAGCCTGAGGAGGTCTATAACCAGCCTGAGGAGGTCTATAACTCCATTAGGTTGAATGTGATAGTCTGTCTATAACCAGCCTGAGGAGGTCTATAACCAGCCTGAGGAGGTCTATAACTCCATTAGGTTGAATGTGATAGTCTGTCTATAACCAGCCTGAGGAGGTCTATAACTCCATTAGGTTGAATGTGATAGTCTGTCTATAACCAGCCTGAGGAGGTCTATAACCAGCCTGAGGAGGTCTATAACTCCATTAGGTTGAATGTGATAGTCTGTCTATAACCAGCCTGAGGAGGTCTATAACTCCATTAGGTTGAATGTGATAGTCTGTCTATAACCAGCCTGAGGAGGTCTATAACTCCATTAGGTTGAATGTGATAGTCTGACTATAACCAGCCTGAGGAGGTCTATAACTCCATTAGGTTGAATGTGATAGTCTGTCTATAACCAGCCTGAGGAGGTCTATAACTCCATTAGGTTGAATGTGATAGTCTGCCTATAACCAGCCTGAGGAGGTCTATAACTCCATTAGGTTGAATGTGATAGTCTGTCTATAACCAGCCTGAGGAGGTCTATAACTCCATTAGGTTGAATGTGATAGTCTGTCTATAACCAGCCTGAGGAGGTCTATAACTCCATTAGGTTGAATGTGATAGTCTGTCTATAAGCAGTCTGAGGAGGTCTATAACCAGTCTGAGGAGGTCTATAACTACATTAGGTTGAATGTGATAGTCTATCTATAACCAGCCTGAGGAGGTCTATAACCAGTCTGAGGAGGTCTATAACCAGTCTGAGGAGGTCTATAACCAGCTTGAGGTCTATAACCAGCCTGAGGAGGTCTATAACCAGCCTGAGGAGGCCTATAACTACATTAGGTTGAATGTGATAGTCTGTCTATAACCAGCCTGAGGAGGTCTATAACTCCATTAGGTTGAATGTGATAGTCTGTCTATAACCAGTCTGAGGAGGTCTATAACCAGCCTGAGGAGGTCTATAACCAGCCTGAGGAGGTCTATAACCAGTCTGAGGAGGTCTATAACCAGCCTGAGGAGGTCTATAACCAGTCTGAGGAGGTCTATAACCAGCCTGAGGAGGTCTATAACCAGCCTGAGGAGGTCTATAACCAGCCTGAGGAGGTCTATAACTCCATTAGGTTGAATGTGATAGTCTGTCTATAACCAGCCTGAGGAGGTCTATAACCAGCCTGAGGAGGTCTATAACCAGCCTGAGGAGGTCTATAACCAGCCTGAGGAGGTCTATAACTCCATTAGGTTGAATGTGATAGTCTGTCTATAACCAGCCTGAGGAGGTCTATAACCAGCCTGAGGAGGTCTATAACTCCATTAGGTTGAATGTGATAGTCTGTCTATAACCAGCCTGAGGAGGTCTATAACTCCATTAGGTTGAATGTGATAGTCTGTCTATAACCAGCCTGAGGAGGTCTATAACTCCATTAGGTTGAATGTGATAGTCTGACTATAACCAGCCTGAGGAGGTCTATAACTCCATTAGGTTGAATGTGATAGTCTGTCTATAACCAGCCTGAGGAGGTCTATAACTCCATTAGGTTGAATGTGATAGTCTGTCTATAACCAGCCTGAGGAGGTCTATAACCAGCCTGAGGAGGTCTATAACTCCATTAGGTTGAATGTGATAGTCTGTCTATAACCAGCCTGAGGAGGTCTATAACTCCATTAGGTTGAATGTGATAGTCTGTCTATAACCAGCCTGAGGAGGTCTATAACTCCATTAGGTTGAATGTGATAGTCTGACTATAACCAGCCTGAGGAGGTCTATAACTCCATTAGGTTGAATGTGATAGTCTGTCTATAACCAGCCTGAGGAGGTCTATAACTCCATTAGGTTGAATGTGATAGTCTGCCTATAACCAGCCTGAGGAGGTCTATAACTCCATTAGGTTGAATGTGATAGTCTGTCTATAACCAGCCTGAGGAGGTCTATAACTCCATTAGGTTGAATGTGATAGTCTGTCTATAAGCAGTCTGAGGAGGTCTATAACCAGCCTGAGGAGGTCTATAACCAGTCTGAGGAGGTCTATAACTACATTAGGTTGAATGTGATAGTCTATCTATAACCAGCCTGAGGAGGTCTATAACCAGTCTGAGGAGGTCTATAACCAGTCTGAGGAGGTCTATAACCAGCTTGAGGTCTATAACCAGCCTGAGGAGGTCTATAACCAGCCCGAGGAGGCCTATAACTACATTAGGTTGAATGTGATAGTCTGTCTATAACCAGCCTGAGGAGGTCTATAACTCCATTAGGTTGAATGTGATAGTCTGTCTATAACCAGTCTGAGGAGGTCTATAACCAGCCTGAGGAGGTCTATAACCAGCCTGAGGAGGTCTATAACCAGCCTGAGGAGGTCTATAACCAGCCTGAGGAGGTCTATAACCAGCCTGAGGAGGTCTATAACCAGCCTGAGGAATGGTTCCAGCCATGGCATACTGCATACGTTTTACTCAACAGTATGTTCTAAATAGTATGCGATGATGAGTACATAGTATGCAGTTTAAGTATGTTATTAATATATTAGTATGTAATTAATATAATAGTATGTTATTAATATGTTATTATTATTATTAATTGACCCTGCGGGTCATCGATGAACATTTGAACATCTTGGTCATGTTCTGTTATAATCTCCACCCGGCAGAGCCAGAAGAGGACTGCCCACCCCTCATAGCCTGGTTCCTCTCTAGGTTTCTTCCTAGGTTTTGGCCTTTCTAGGGAGTTTTTCCTAGCCACCGTGCTTCTACACCTGCATTGCTTGCTGTTTGGGGGTTTAGGCTGGGTTTCTGTACAGCACTGATGTAAGAAGGGCTTCATAAATACATTTGAAGTATGTAGTAGGCTAGTATGAGTATCCAGACACCTCCGCTGTCTAGGGGCCAAAACCTTCTTCCCTCTCCAGCTGAGCTTTTATTTCCACTTCCTGGTTGACAGGTCAACTTATGGACAACGCTCTCGTTATGTCAGAGCCACCCGGAAACATCCAACACCCAAGTCATTCAACCGTTAAAACCAACCGTTAAAACCAACCGTTAAAACCAACCGTTAAAACCAACCGTTAAAACCAACCATTAAAACCAACCGTTAAACCAACCATTAAAACCAACCGTTAAAACCAACCATTAAAACCAACCGGTGTCTTCGCTTCACCACCCGCCTACAGCGCCCACTGAGAGACCTAAGCCTGCACACACACACACACACACACACACACACACACACACACACACACACACACACACACACACACACACACACACACTCCCGTGTCAGCTACTCACAGACACACCAGCCAGTTGACCTCCAGGTGTTGAAGCCCAGACCGACTCCTTCCCAGCCTCAGACCCACAGATCGCTGCCTCCTGCACGAAGGGGGGTGTTCCCGCCATCAGGTTGGTTATATAGCCATCCCACGCCATGGTTCTACAGCACTGATGAATATAGACACTATAGAGACGGGGAGGGAAAGGAGAGATGTGGAGGAGAGGTAGGGGAGAAGATAGGAGTTTTAACAAACAGGAACCAACATATTGAGCGTTCAACATTCCGAGGCCACTGCATTAAATCACGAAGCTCTGCACCAGAATGTCAAAGTAGTATGTAACACAAGTCCTACAGTGATCCAGAATAAAGGTGTGTGTCGGGGTTAACGTTACCTGAGCGGCTCAAGACGCGGAGACCTTGGAGTGAAAACGGAGGAAGAGCAGGCGCGCGGTTATATATGCCGTGTCGCGCCCACCCCTCGGGACTTCCTTGTTCAGTAACGGAGACGTCGGGCTGCGTTCAGTTCACTCAAAGTTCCGTTCAGTAACGGAGACGTCGGGCTGCGTTCAGTTCACTCAAAGTTCCGTTCAGTAACGAAGCGTAGAATACTGATCGACACGTTTTCTCCCAAAACAGTTATCAACATTCTCATAGGTTCTTACAACAGCAATGTAGACCTGTGCCCTTCAGTCCACCGTAATTAAATGTAACGATTTCAACTGGTCATTCAGGATAGCACCATTACCTTTCAATTTAAACATTAAACACCCCTTTGTCCTGAAGATACCCAAATACCGCACGATGATTCACATAGGACGCCATAGAGCCCCACAGTGGAGGTGTCATAATACCCATAAAACCTGGCGGTCAAACAGGGAAATAGTTCCAGTAGTTTTTCCACCATTCATTTTTCCCCAACGGGGATTTTAGAAACACTTCCAATAAAGACTGTGTTTGATGTCGGTTTACACTCGTGTTACGTTTTTTTAAACTTTCTAAATCTCTCTCAGACAAGGTCGACTTTTATCAATATATTTCTCTTTATTTACCCTCAGATTCTAAAATGCTAATTAGCATCAAAGTATCACGTAAAACTACAAATCCCTGCAAGCTCGTGCACGTCATCTCTAGCAGACACCTTTTCTAACAGGTATTGTGTCAATGTAAAACGTGCACAAGACAGTTCACAGAATTGTCAATTTAAAGAAATGTAGCCAATTTATTAATGACTACATTTAGTTAACATTAGATACAGAGATTTACCTTTGCCTGGTTTCGGCAGTCTAGTCCAGATCATCATGGTATTTGTAGTTCTTCATGATAGCCACATTAGCAGCTAATTATCATTCAATTTTGGGGAGTAAATACAGGCAAGTCACCTTGTCCTAGAGAGATCGGTTATCAAAACGTCACTCCAGGGTAAACCTACACGAAACACAGTCCTTATTTTAAGTGTTTCTAAAATGCGCTTTGGGGAAAAATGAATGGTGCAAAAAGTACTGGAACCATTTCCCTGTTTGACCGCTAGGTTTTATGGGTATTATGACTCATACTGTGGTACTCTATAAAAACACTCCACTCCCGGTTCAAAGGAGAGGGACACGATAAAGACAAGAGAGAAAGAAGATCCCTGCCATTCTCTGGAGGAAGTCTCTTATCCCTGCCATTCTCTGGAGGAAGTCTCTTATCCCTGCCATTCTCTGGAGGAAGTCTCTTATTCCTGCCATTCTCTGGAGGAAGTCTCTTATCCCTGCCATTCTCTGGAGGAAGTCTCTTATCCCTGCCATTCTCTGGAGGAAGTCTCTTAACTTAGAATATGTGGACAACTACAAATACCTTGGTGTCTGGTTAGACTGTAAACTCTCCTTCCAGACTCACATTAAGCATCTCCAATCCAAAATTAAATCTAGAATTGGCTTCCTATATCGCAACAAAGCCTCCTTCATTCATGCTGCCAAACATACCCTCGTAAAACTGACTATCCTACCGATCCTTGACTTCGGCGATGTCATTTACAAAATAGCCTCCAACACTCTACTCAACAAATTGGATGCTGTCTATCACAGTGCCATCCGTTTAGTCACCAAAGCCCCATATAGTACCCACCACTGCGACCTGTATGCTCTCGTTGGCTGGCCCTCGCTACATATTCGTCGCCAAACCCACTGGCTCCAGGTCATCTATAAGTCTACTAGGTAAAGCCCCTCCTTATCTCAGCTCACTGGTCACCATAGCAACACCCACCCGTAGCACGCGCTCCAGCAGGTATATCTCACTGGTCATCCCCAAAGCCAACTCCTCCTTTGGCCACCTTTCCTTCCAGTTCTCTGCTGCCAATGACTGGAACGAATTGCAAAAATCACTGAAGTTGGAGACTCATATCTCCCTCTCGAACTTTAAGCATCAGCTGTCAGAGCAGCTAACCGATCGCTGCAGCTGTACACAGCCCATCTGTAAATAGCCCATCCAACTACCTCATCCCCATATTATTATTTATCCTCTTGCTCTTTTGCACACAGTATTTCTACTTGCACATCATCATCTGCACATCTATCACTCCAGTGTTTAATTGCTAAATTGTAATTATTTCGCCTCTATGGCCTATTTATTGTCTTACCTCCCAAATCTTCTACATTTGCACACACTGTATATAGATTATTCTATTGTGTAATTGACTGTACGATTGCTTATCTCATGAGTAACTCTGTGTTGTAGTCTGTGTCACACTGCTTTGCTTTATCTTGACCAGGTCGCAGTTGTAAATGAGAACTTGTTCTCCACTGGCCTACCTGGTTAAATAAAGGAGAAATAAATGTTTAAAAAATAATGTAACCAGGCAAGTCAGTTAAGAACAAATTCTTATTTACAATGACGGCCTACCCCGGCCAAACCCTCCCCAAACCCGGACGACGCTGGGTCAATTGTGCACCGCCCCATGGGACTCCCGATCGCGGCCGGATGTGATACAGCCTGGTACATTCCACAGTCCTACACTCCTCTGGGATTCTCAGACCTGTCCCAGCAGAACTCACTGTGTGTGTGTGTGTGTGTGTGTGTGTGTGTGTGTGTGTGTGTGTGTGTGTGTGTGTGTGTGTGTGTGTGTGTGTGTGTGTGTGTGTGTGTGTGTGTGTGTGTGTGTGTGTGTGTGTGTGTGTGTGCTTAATAGCTCCTTTCAGACGTGTTAGTGCAAGTCTAATCACACACACACACACACACACACACACACACACACACACACACACACACACACACACACACACACACACACACACACACACACACACACACACACACACACACACACACACACACACACACACGTTCTCTGGACTGTCTCCCCTCCATCTCTCTCCATCTCTCTTTCTCTCTCTCTCTCTCTCCATCTCTCTTTCTCTCCATCTCTCTTTCTCTCCATCTCTCTTTCTCTCTCTCTCTCCATCTCTCTTTCTCTCCATCTCTCCATCTCTCTTTCTCTCCATCTCTCTCTCTCTCCATCTCTCTTTCTCTCCATCTCTCCATTTCTCTTTCTCTCCATCTCTCTCTCCCTCATCTCTCTTTCTCTCCATCTCTCCATCTCTCCCTGTATCTCCATCCCTCTTTCTCTCCATCTCTCCCTGTATCTCCCTCTCTCTTTCTCTCCATCTCTCTCTCCTCCATCTCTCTTTCTCTCCATCTCTCTCTCCTCCATCTCTCTTTCTCTCCATCTCTCTTTCTCTCCATCTCTCTCCTCCATCTCTCTCTCTCCTCCATCTCTCTTTCTCTCCATCTCTCTCTCCTCCATCTCTCTTTCTCTCCATCTCTCTTTCTATCTCCTCCTCTTACATCATTGACACACACACTGAGAGACAGTGAGGGAGGACACACTGAGACTACTGTGGACACATTCACCTGAAATTGTTCTAAGATTACACATAGACTAGCCAGTGCAAGGCCTGAACTATGGTGAATAATGAGAAGTTGATAAATAAACACACATTCACTTCCTGTAGCTAAAACTGGCTTCCTCTGGTTGAACCAGTCAGTAAGGATCATTCACTTCCTGTAGCTAACAGTAAACTGGCTTCCTCTGGTTGAACCAGTCAGTAAGGATCATTACTGGCTTCCTGACTCAGTTCGAGAAAATGAAGATGAGAGAGGAGAGGATGTGGTCACACACACACACACACACACCCTTTAACTAGGAGAGTTGTTACCCTCTTCTAACCACAGTTAGAAGTGTTAGTCTGCTAAATTGTAATAACTTCGCTACAATGGCCTATTTATTGCCTCACCTCCTCACGCCATTTGCACACATTGTATATAGACTTTCTTTTTTTCCTATTGTGTAATTGACTGTACGATTGCTTATCTCATGAGTAACTCTGTGTTGTTGTCTGTGTCACACTGCTTTGCTTTATCTTGGCCAGGTCACAGTTGTAAATGAGAACTTGTTCTGAACTGGCCTACCTGGTTAAATAAAGTTGTTTTTATTTTTTTAAATAGCTGTCTTTCTGGCAGTGTCTGATTGGTCAGCTGGCTACTTATTTGGCAAAAATGGAAGAGAGGGAAGAAGAGAGAGAGAGAGAGACAGAGAGAGAGACAGAGAGAGAGAGAGAGGAAGAGTGAGGAGAAAGAGACAGAGAGAAGAGAGACAGAGAGAGAGAGAGACAGAGAGAGAGAGAGAGAGAGAGAGAGAGAGACAGAGAGAGAGAGAGAGACAGAGAGAGAGAGAGAGAGAGAGGAAGAGCGAGGAGAAAGAGACAGAGAGAAGAGAGACAGAGAGAGAGAGAGAGACAGAGAGAGAGAGAGAGAGAGAGAGAGAGAGAGAGAGAGAGACAGAGAGAGAGAGAGAGACAGAGAGAGAGAGAGAGAGAGAGAGGAAGAGCGAGGAGAAAGAGACAGAGAGAAGAGAGACAGAGAGAGAGAGAGAGACAGAGAGAGAGATAGAGAGAGAGAGAGACAGAGAGAGAGAGAGAGAGAGAGAGAGAGAGAGAGAGAGAGAGAGAGAGAGAGAGAGAGAGAGAGAGAGAGAGAGAGAGAGAGAGAGAGAGAGAGAGAGAGAGAGAGAGAGAGACAGAGAGACAGAGAGAGAGAGAGAGAAATACAATCTTGATTAACTCACATATCTATTGGGTGAAATAATATAGTGTATCATCACAGCAGCAAGATTTGTGACCTTTGTGTTCTCAAGAAAAGGGCAACCAGTGAAGAACAAACACCATTGTAAATACAACCCATATTTATGTACATTTATTTTCCCTTTTGTACTTTAACTATTTGCACATCGTTACAATCGTGAGTGTAATGTTTACTGTTCATTTTTATTATTTATTACACTTCTGTTTATTATCTATTTCACTTGCTTTGGCAATGTTAATATATGTTTCCCATGCCAATAAAGCTCTTTGAATTGAATTGAGAGACAGAGACGTATGGGTGCTGCAGCACCCCCTGGTGGTGAGATGGTAAAACTGCAGAGGCGGCCAGGACCGTACAGAGCACCAAGGAGAGATCACCTTGAATGAATGGGTAATGGGTCAGGGCACTGAGAGATGACAGCCAAGGTTTGAATGAAAATACAGTTTAATTAAATAAATCATACATAGACAATACAAGTTTAAAACACGTAATATACTAATATAACATGTAACATTGATAAAACAAACATAAAATAATACAATTAAAATAAATCTTTTCTGAAGAAAATATCTCAGAAAACAACCGGCCCTCCTCTCCGTGAATTAATTACAATTTATTTTTGTGTCAAATCGCCAGTTGGCAACCCATCCCTCTCCCTCTCTCTTCCCCCTTTCTCTTTGTCTCTCCCCCTCCCTCTCTCTTTCCTCTCTCTCTCTATCTCCCATCCCTCTCCCTCTCTCTCCTCCCTCTCTGTCTCTCCCCCTATCTCTCCCTCTCTCTGTCTCTCCCCCCCTCTCTCGCTCTCTCCCTGTCTTTCCAGAAACTATATTATAGTTGGGGATGAGGTAGTTGGATGGGCTATTTATATATTATACTTCATTAATCTGATGATCATTAATCTGATGACTGTTATTGATTTAATCCACTAACTAGGTTTAATTGTTACCTGACTATTTTAATCATGTAACAATTAACTCATTAGGGGTTTGGGGCACCACGGAAGAAGTTCTTTAGAAGATATGAGTTATATATTGATAACAGTCACTTATTAATAATTACCAGTCTCATTCTGAAGTCGTAAACCTTCTTGGATCTGATTATTCAGAACAAATTGGTTTAATTATTTATTTACTAACTAAGTAATAACACAGAATGCACGTACACGAGACAAAAGTCCCTAGTGGACTGACAAGATATGATGGCTTGTCACATCATAGATGGGAAGGGGGAAAGAGAGACAGAGATAAATGGACAAAGAGAATACTTATCATACATTTGGTAACTACGCTCACAGTAACCATTTACTTTGTACATGAACCCCCTCCCGTTTTTGAATAATGGCATGCTATGACACCAACCCTAACTCTTAGGCCCCAGAGAGAGAGAGCTATGCTGCTAGCATGCTATGACACCAACCCTAACTCTTAGGCCCCAGAGAGAGAGCTATGCTGCTAGCATGCTATGACACCAACCCTAACTCTTAGACCCCAGAGAGAGAGAGAGCTATGCTGCTAGCATGCTATGACACCAACCCTAACTCTTAGGGCCCAGAGAGAGAGCTATGCTGCTAGCATGCTATGACACCAACCCTAACTCTTAGGCCCCAGAGAGAGAGAGCTCTGCTGCTAGCATGCTATGACACCAACCCTAACTCTTAGGCCCCAGAGAGAGAGCTATGCTGCTAGCATGCTATGACACCAACCCTAACTCTTAGGCCCCAGAGAGAGAGAGCTATGCTGCTAGCATGCTATGACACCAACCCTAACTCTTAGGCCCCAGAGAGAGAGCTATGCTGCTAGCATGCTATGACACCAACCCTAACTCTTAGGCCCCAGAGAGAAAGAGCTATGCTGCTAGCATGCTATGACACCAACCCTAACTCTTAGGCCCCAGAGAGAGAGCTATGCTGCTAGCATGCTATGACACCAACCCTAACTCTTAGGCCCCAGAGAGAGAGCTATGCTGCTAGCATGCTATGACACCAACCCTAACTCTTAGGCCCCAGAGAGAGAGAGAGCTATGCTGCTAGCATGCTATGACACCAACCCTAACTCTTAGGCCCCAGAGAGAGAGAGCTATGCTGCTAGCATGCTATGACACCACCCTAACTCTTAGGCCCCAGAGAGAGAGAGCTATGCTGCTAGCATGCTATGACACCAACCCTAACTCTTAGGCCCCAGAGAGAGAGCTATGCTGCTAGCATGCTATGACACCAACCCTAACTCTTAGGCCCCAGAGAGAGAGCTATGCTGCTAGCATGCTATGACACCAACCCTAACTCTTAGGCCCCAGAGAGAGAGCTATGCTGCTAGCATGCTATGACACCAACCCTAACTCTTAGGCCCCAGAGAGAGAGCTATGCTGCTAGCATTCTATGACACCAACCCTAACTCTTAGGCCCCAGAGAGAGAGCTATGCTGCTAGCATGCTATGACACCAACCCTAACTCTTAGGCCCCAGAGAGAGAGCTATGCTGCTAGCATGCTATGACACCAACCCTAACTCTTAGGCCCCAGAGAGAGAGAGCTATGCTGCTAGCATGCTATGACACCAACCCTAACTCTTAGGCCCCAGAGAGAGAGAGCTATGCTGCTAGCATGCTATGACACCAACCCTAACTCTTAGGCCCCAGAGAGAGAGAGCTATGCTGCTAGCATGCTATGACACCAACCCTAACTCTTAGGCCCCAGAGAGAGAGAGCTATGCTGCTAGCATGCTATGACACCAACCCTAACTCTTAGGCCCCAGAGAGAGAGCTATGCTGCTAGCATGCTATGACACCAACCCTAACTCTTAGGCCCCAGAGAGAGAGAGCTATGCTGCTAGCATGCTATGACACCAACCCTAACTCTTAGGCCCCAGAGAGAGAGCTATGCTGCTAGCATGCTATGACACCAACCCTAACTCTTAGGCCCCAGAGAGAGAGAGCTATGCTGCTAGCATGCTATGACACCAACCCTAACTCTTAGGGCCCCAGAGGAGAGAGCTATGCTGCTAGCATTGCTATGACACCAACCCTAACTCTTAGGCCCCAGAGAGAGAGCTATGCTGCTAGCATGCTATGACACCAACCCTAACTCTTAGGCCCCCAGAGAGAGAGAGGCTATGCTGCTAGCATGCTATGACACCAACCCTAACTCTTAGGCCCCAGAGGGAGAGAGCTATGCTGCTAGCATGCTATGACACCAACCCTAACTCTTAGGCCCCAGAGAGAGAGCTATGCTGCTAGCATGCTAGACACCAACCCTCAACTCTTAGGCCCCAGAGAGAGAGCTATGCTGCTAGCATGCTATGACACCAACCCTAACTCTTAGGCCCCAGAGAAGAGAGCTATGCTGCTAGCATGCTATGACCACCAACCCTAACTTCTTAGGCCCCAGAGAGAGAGCTATGCTGCTAGCATTCTATGACACCAACCCTAACTCTTAGGCCCCAGATGAGAGAGAGCTATGCCTGCTAGCATGCTATGAACCAACCCTAATATGCCCCATAGTACTGCTAAGAGGGGGCCCCAGAGAGTAGAGAGCTATGCTGCTAGCATGCTATGACACCAACCCTAACTCTTAGGCCCCAGAGAGAGGGGAAGGGGGGAAGCTCTATGCTGCTAGCATGCTATGACACCAACCCTAACTCTTAGGCCCCAGAGAGAGAGCTATGCTGCTAGCATGCTATGACACCAACCCTAACTCTTAGGCCCCAGAGAGAGAGAGCTATGCTGCTAGCATGCTATGACACAACCCTAACTCTTAGGCCCCAGAGAGAGAGAGCTATGCTGCTGAGCATGCTATGACACCAACCTAACTCTTAGGCCCCAGAGAGAGAGAGCTATGCTGCTAGCATGCTATGACACCAACCCTAACTCTAGGCCCAGAGAGAGAGCTATGCTGCTAGCATTCTATGACACCAACCCTAACTCTTAGGCCCCAGAGAGAGAGCTATGCTGCTAGCATTCTATGACACCAACCCTAACTCTTAGGCCCCAGAGAGAGAGCTATGCTGCTAGCATGCTATGAAACCAACCCTAACTCTTAGGCCCAGAGGAGAGCTATGCTGCTAGCATGCTATGACACCAACCCTAACTCTTAGGCCCCAGAGAGAGAGCTATGCTGCTAGCATGCTATGACACCAACCCTAACTCTTAGG
>NW_024060625.1:20000-22654 GCF_016432855.1 Salvelinus namaycush | reverse complement strand
GTCTGAGGCTACCTGTCTCCTCTATTATTATCCAGTTGATCCAGTCAGGTCTGAGGCTACCTGTCCCTCTATTATTATCCAGTTGATCCAGTCAGGTCTGAGGCTACCTGCCTCCTCTATTATTATCCAGTTGATCCAGTCAGGTCTGAGGCTACCTGCCTCCTCTATTATTATCCAGTTGATCCAGTCAGGTCTGAGGCTACCTGTCTCCTCTATTTTCCAGTTGATCCAGTCAGGTCTGAGGCTACCTGTCTCCTCTATTATTATCCAGTTGATCCAGTCAGGTCTGAGGCTACCTGTCCTCCTCTATTATTATCCAGTTGATCCAGTCAGGTCTGAGGCTACCTGTCTCCTCTATTATTATCCAGTTGATCCAGTCAGGTCTGAGGCTACCTGTCTCCTCTATTATTATCCAGTTGATCCAGTCAGGTCTGAGGCTACCTGCCTCCTCTATTATTATCCAGTTGATCCAGTCAGGTCTGAGGCTACCTGCCTCCTCTATTATTATCCAGTTGATCCAGTCAGGTCTGAGGCTACCTGCCTCCTCTATTATTATCCAGTTGATCCAGTCAGGTCTGAGGCTACCTGACTCCTCTATTATTATCCAGTTGATCCAGTCAGGTCTGAGGCTACCTGCCTCCTCTATTATTATCCAGTTGATCCAGTCAGGTCTGAGGCTACCTGCCTCCTCTATTATTATCCAGTTGATCCAGTCAGGTCTGAGGCTACCTGCCTCCTCTATTATTATCCAGTTGATCCAGTCAGGTCTGAGGCTACCTGTCTCCTCTATTATTATCCAGTTGATCCAGTCAGGTCTGAGGCTACCTGTCTCCTCTATTATTATCCAGTTGATCCAGTCAGGTCTGAGGCTACCTGTCTCCTCTATTATTATCCAGTTGATCCAGTCAGGTCTGAGGCTACCTGTCTCCTCTATTATTATCCAGTTGATCCAGTCAGGTCTGAGGCTACCTGCCTCCTCTATTATTATCCAGTTGATCCAGTCAGGTCTGAGGCTACCTGCCTCCTCTATTATTATCCAGTTGATCCAGTCAGGTCTGAGGCTACCTGTCTCCTCTATTATTATCCAGTTGATCCAGTCAGGTCTGAGGCTACCTGCCTCCTCTATTATTATCCAGTTGATCCAGTCAGGTCTGAGGCTACCTGTCTCCTCTATTATTATCCAGTTGATCCAGTCAGGTCTGAGGCTACCTGTCTCCTCTATTATTATCCAGTTGATCCAGTCAGGTCTGAGGCTACCTGTCTCCTCTATTATTATCCAGTTGATCCAGTCAGGTCTGAGGCTACCTGTCTCCTCTATTATTATCCAGTTGATCCAGTCAGGTCTGAGGCTACCTGCCTCCTCTATTATTATCCAGTTGATCCAGTCAGGTCTGAGGCTACCTGCCTCCTCTATTATTATCCAGTTGATCCAGTCAGGTCTGAGGCTACCTGTCTCCTCTATTATTATCCAGTTGATCCAGTCAGGTCTGAGGCTACCTGCCTCCTCTATTATTATCCAGTTGATCCAGTCAGGTCTGAGGCTACCTGTCCTCCTCTATTATTATCCAGTTGATCCAGTCAGGTCTGAGGCTACCTGCCTCCTCTATTATTATCCAGTTGATCCAGTCAGGTCTGAGGCTACCTGTCTCCTCTATTATTATCCAGTTGATCCAGTCAGGTCTGAGGCTACCTGTCTCCTCTATTATTATCCAGTTGATCCAGTCAGGTCTGAGGCTACCTGTCTCCTCTATTATTATCCAGTTGATCCAGTCAGGTCTGAGGCTACCTGTCTCCTCTATTATTATCCAGTTGATCCAGTCAGGTCTGAGGCTACCTGCCTCCTCTATTATTATCCAGTTGATCCAGTCAGGTCTGAGGCTACCTGTCTCCTCTATTATTATCCAGTTGATCCAGTCAGGTCTGAGGCTACCTGCCTCCTCTATTATTATCCAGTTGATCCAGTCAGGTCTGAGGCTACCTGTCTCCTCTATTATTATCCAGTTGATCCAGTCAGGTCTGAGGCTACCTGCCTCCTCTATTATTATCCAGTTGATCCAGTCAGGTCTGAGGCTACCTGCCTCCTCTATTATTATCCAGTTGATCCAGTCAGGTCTGAGGCTACCTGCCTCCTCTATTATTATCCAGTTGATCCAGTCAGGTCTGAGGCTACCTGTCTCCTCTATTATTATCCAGTTGATCCAGTCAGGTCTGAGGCTACCTGTCTCCTCTATTATTATCCAGTTGATCCAGTCAGGTCTGAGGCTACCTGCCTCCTCTATTATTATCCAGTTGATCCAGTCAGGTCTGAGGCTACCTGTCTCCTCTATTATTATCCAGTTGATCCAGTCAGGTCTGAGGCTACCTGCCTCCTCTATTATTATCCAGTTGATCCAGTCAGGTCTGAGGCTACCTGCCTCCTCTATTATTATCCAGTTGATCCAGTCCTCTATTATTATCCAGTTGATCCAGTCAGGTCTGAGGCTACCTGTCTCCTCTATTATTATCCAGTTGATCCAGTCAGGTCTGAGGCTACCTGTCTCCTCTATTATTATCCAGTTGATCCAGTCAGGTCTGAGGCTACCTGTCTCCTCTATTATTATCCAGTTGATCCAGTCAGGTCTGAGGCTACCTGCCTCCTCTATTATTATCCAGTT
>NW_024060625.1:0-17500 GCF_016432855.1 Salvelinus namaycush | reverse complement strand
ATTTGTCCTTCCATACTGCTTATGGGTGTCCTGTAAAGATAGTAAAACCCTTGGAGATGTGGAACACGGTTTGGCTGTTGTTTTAGCTCAGGGTTGTTTGAAGTCAGCTTGAATACAGCGATGTGTTCCGTCGACATAGGATTTCTTTAAACCGCACATGTAAACGGGGACACGTAATAATTTCATGCACTAGCTGGGATTGGAGAAAGATGTATTTTTGTGACTTCATTAGATCCCTTTAGATATGTTTTTTAAGAAGCAAATCATGTTAGACAATTTAACACCTTTAACCATGTATTTTCCATTGTAACCAATAGAGTCTTTTTTCCATGACCCAATTAACCAATAGAGTTTTTTTCCCCATGACCCAATTAACCAATAGAGTCTGTTATCCATGACCCAATTAACCAATATAGTCTGTTATCCATGACCCAATTAACCAATAGAGTCTGTTATCCATGACCCAATTAACCAATATAGTCTGTTATCCATGACCCAACATGGATGAGAACATCTCAGTTCACCTCCTTAGCTTCACGCTTAGGGAGGAGAATATCTCAGTTCATATTCTTAGCTTCATGCTTAGGAGGAGAACATCTCAGTTCACCTCCTTGGCTTCATGCTTAGGGAGGAGAACATCTCAGTTCATCTCCTTGGCTTCATGCTTAGGGAGGAGAATATCTCAGTTCATATTCTTAGCTTCATGCTTAGGGAGGAGAACATCTCAGTTCACCTCCTTAGCTTCATTCTTAGGGAGGAGAATATCTCAGTTCACCTCCTAAGCTTCATTCTTAGGGAGGAGAATATCTCAGTTCATATTCTTAGCTTCATTCTTAGGGAGGAGAATATCTCAGTTCATATTCTTAGCTTCATTCTTAGGGAGGAGAATATCTCAGTTCATATTCTTAGCTTCATTCTTAGAGAGGAGAACTTCTCAGTTCATATTCTTAGCTTCATTCTTAGGGAGGAGAACTTCTCAGTTCACCTCCTTAGCTTCATTCTTAGGGAGGAGAATATCTCAGTTCACCTCCTAAGCTTCATTCTTAGGGAGGAGAATATCTCAGTTCACCTCCTTAGCTTCATTCTTAGGGAGGAGAACTTCTCAGTTCACCTCCTTAGCTTCATTAAAAACACATAGAATAGGATTAAAACTGCATGTAAATGAACACAATTCCTGGAGAAATTGAAACAGCTCAGAGGTAAATACATCTTCAGGGAGTCGCAAACGTAATCGACACACACATTAATTGGTTTCCTCCTTTAAATAATACTCTGTTATTAGCCGGAATTAAGACTGAACTAGAATGTACCAATTGGCTGAACCAATAGTTGGGATTACAATATTTCTCTCTCTCTCTCTCTTTCTCTCTCTCTCTCTCTCTCGTTCTCTCTCTCTCTCCCTCTCTCTCTTTCACATTCTCTCTCACCTGCTCTCTCTCGATTGCTCTCTCTCTCTCCCTCTCTCTCTCTCTCTCTCTTTCTCTCTCTCCCTCTCTCTCGTTCTCTCTCTCTCTCCCTCTCTCTCTTTCACATTCTCTCTCACCTGCTCTCTCTCGATTGCTCTCTCTCTCTCCCTCTCTCTCTCTCTCTCTCTATTTCTCTCAATTCAATTCAATTCAATTCAATTTACTGTATTGGCATGACGTAACAATGTATATATTGCCAAAGCTTATTTTGGATATTTACAATATAAAAATAAAAATGAGAATCAAAATTGTCAACGGGACAACAGTAACAACAATAACCAAGTGTCAAAATAACAATGTATATATTCAACAATAACAATAAACACACAGTAGAGTACATGTGCAGGTTGATTGGTTTGTCAGACACTGTCCCTCAACTATTGGCAGGCAGCAATGTAGTGCACTGCGAACCCACAGCTCTCTGCGTCCTCCCCCAACAGGACTGGTAGCCTACTCTCATCAGAGAGGTCTTTTGATCAGTAACCATGGTCAAATATTTAGCCACAGTGTACTGTCGATTTAGGGCCAGATAGCACTGCATTTTGCTTTGTGTTTGTGCTTGTGTTTCCCAATAAGCAATGTAGTTTTGTTTTGACTGTGTTGTAATCTGGTTTATCCTGATTGATTGGATGTTCTGGTCCTGAGGCTTCAGTGTGTTAGTAGAACAGGTTTGTGAACTCAGTCCCAGGACCAGCTGGATGAGGGGACTCTTTTCTTTGCTCAGCTCTTGGCATTGCAGGGCTTGGTAGTGATATGAGAGGGGGTCACTGTATTTTAGATGTTTCCAAAACTTAATTGCTCTTTTTTGAGTTGTTATTATTAGTGGATATTTGCCTAATTCTGCCCTGCATGCATTGTTTGTAGTTTTCTTCTGGACATGTAGGATAATCTTACAAAACTCTGCATGCAGGGTTTCAATGGGGTGTTTGTCCCATTTGATGAAATCTTGTTTTGCAAGTGGACCCCACACCTCACTGCCATAAAGTGCAATTGGTTCAATGACATATTCAATTAGTTTTAGCCAAATTTTAATAGGTATTTCAATTTTAATTAGCTTTTTAATGGCGTAGAATGCCCTGCGTGCTTTCTCTCTTAGTTCATTCACTGCCTCATTAAGGTGTCCAGTTGAGCCTATTTTTAAACCTAAGTAATTGTAGTGTGTGCAGTACTCTATATATTTTGTACTGTATCAATTGAGAACTTTGGTCTAAATCCCTGAGTTCTGGATCTTCTCTGGAAAATCATTATTTTAGTCTTTTTGGGGTTTACTGCCAGAGCCCATGTCTGGCAGTTCTGCTCTAGCAGGTCCAGGCTCTTCTGTAGGCCATGTGCTGTGGGTGACAGCAGGCATAGGTCATCTGCGAAGAGTAGGCATTTACCCTCTGAATTGTGAAGACCAACACCAGGGGCTGAGGATTTTTCTAGAATAGTGGCCAATTCGTTGATGTAAATATTGAAGAGTGCAGGGCTCAGATTACAACCCTGACGAAGGCCCCGCCCCTGGTTAAAGAATTCTGTTATTTTCTTGACAATTTTAATGCTGCACGTATTGCCAGTATACATTGATTTAATTATGTCATATGTTTTACCGCCTACACCATTTTCAATAACTTTGTAGAACAGTCCTGTATGCCAAATAGAATCAAATGCTTTTTGGAAGTCGATAAAGCTGTCACGTTCCTGACCTGTTTTCTCTTGTTTTTGTATGTGTTTAGTTGGTCAGGGCGTGAGTTGGGGTGGGCATTCTATGTTATGTGTTTCTATGTTTAGGTTCATTGTCATTTAGCCTGATATGGTTCTCAATCAGGGACAGGTGTTTTACGTTTCCTCTGATTGAGAACCATATTAAGGTAGGTTGTTTCACACTGTTTGTTTGTGGGTGGTTGTCTTCCGTGTTTGTGTCTGTGCACCACACGGGACTGTTTCGTTTGTTCGTTCGTTTGTGTAGTCTGTACCTGTTCATGCGTTCTTCGCGTTTATGTAAGTTCTCTAGTTCAGGTTTGTCTACATCGTTTATTTGTTGAAGTATTTTCGTGTTTCGTCTTTACTTTAATAAATTAATTATGTCATATAACCACGCTGCGCTTTGGTCCAATCCCTACTCCTCCTCTTCGGACGAAGAGGAGGAGGACAACCGTTACAAAAGCAAGCGTATATTTTGGTATTATTTTGGTGGACATGTTTATCTATCAGGGTGTGTAGGGTGTAAATATGATCAGTTGTGCAATGTTTTGGTATACATCCAATTTGGCTTTTACTCAAGACATTGTGCTTATTAAGGAAGTTTAGAACTTACATTTATAATACTACAGGAAACCTTCCCCAGGTTACTGTTCACACAAATGCCTCTGTAATTGTTAGGGTCAAATTTGTCTCCGTTTTTAAAGATTGAGGTTATGAGTCCTTGATTCCAGATGTCAGGGAAATAATCCACACTCAGGATCAAATTAAACAGTTTTAATATAGCCAATTGAAATTTTGCACTAGTGAGTTTGAGCATCTCATTTAGGATGCCATCAGGTCTGCATGCTTTTTTAAATTTGAGAGCCTGAAGTTTCTTATAGAGCTCCTGGTCAGTAATTGGGGAGTCCAATGGATTTTGATTGTCCTTTACAGCTGTTTCTAATCCATTCAACTTCTCATGAATCTCTCTCTCTCTGTCTACATCTAGCCCTTTCTCTCCCTCTCTCTCTCTCTCTCTCTCGCTCTCTCTCTCTCTCTCTCCCTCTCTGTCTGTCTACATCTATCCGTTTCTCTCTCTCTCTCTCTCTCCCTCTTTGTCTGTCTGTATCTATCCCTTTCTCTCCCTCTCTCTCTCTCTCGCTCTCTCTCTCTCTCTCTCTCTCTCCCTCTCTGTCTGTCTACATCTATCCGTTTCTCTCTCTCTCTCTCTCTCTCGCTCTCTCGCTCTCTCGCTCTCTCGCTCTCTCTCTCTCTCGCTCTCTCGATCTCTCGCTCTCTCGCGCTCTCGCACTCTCGCGCTCTCGCACTCTCGCGCTCTCTCAATTCAATGGCTATATTGGCATGTGAAACACATGTTTACATTGCCAAAGCACTTGAAGTAGACAATAAACAAAAGTGAAATAAACAATAAACTGTAACATTAAACATTACTCTCACAAAAGTTTCAAAAGAATAAAGACATTTCATATTTTGTGCAAAAAGTACAAAAGGGAAAATAAATAAATATGGGTTGTATTTACTTCTTACACGGCCTTCAGTAGACTTCTTACACGGCCTTCAGTAGACTTGGCAGAGAGAGGAGAAAAGGCCTTTCGTTCTTCTAACAAACATCTAAGAGGATTTATACAAGCACAATAAGACAATGGCATACACAGTGTAGGCTAGTTGCCAGTTACAGCATATGACTATTCCATGGTTACTCAGCTATCTGCACAATACATATTGGCATAACACAAGCCATTTCTATTTCCTGTGGAGAAATGGCAAATAAGTTCCATGATACCTTGATACTTATGTATTTATTATTTCACAATCAGTTATAGCTTCTGTTTTCATGGTACTGTATACAGTTTGCTTTATACTAATTTAGATTCTTGTCTCTCATTTGGGGTGGCAGGTAGCCTAGTGGGTAGAGATTTGAACTAGTAACCGAAAGGTTGCCAGATCAAATCCCGGAGCTGACAACGTAAAAATCTGTCGTTCTTCCCCTGAACAAGGCAGTTAACCCACTGTTCCTAGGCCGTCATTGAAAATAAGAATTTGTTCTTAACTGACTTGACTAGCTAAACAAAGGTAAAAAAAATAAAAAATGTCATTGAACAATATGGAGACTGCAGTGCTGTGTACTGTAGAGCCAACCAGCAGCTGATATATAGTGTATGTCGATAATTACAAAATGGAGGAGGTTCTGTTCTTTCCCATTGGTTCCGGGTTGTTCCAGCAGTTCCAGCCTGAACGCCAGTATATGACTTTAATGGCTTGAGTTAACAAGGTTAGCTCCACTCCACCACCTTTAAGCTGAAAACAAAGCAGAGCCGGAATATTCCCCACCTATCCCCATAAACCTCAAATGCTAGTGCATCTAGGGTAAAAATCTGAGCAATAAAAGCAATATTGGGTCGATAAACATTCCTTAAATCCTTAAATGGTGTTCTTCCAGTGTGCTGAGGGACTTCATTGTCACGAATTCCGCCCGAAGTCGGTTCCTCTCCTTGTACGGGCGGCGTTCGGCGGTCGACGTCACCGGTCTTCTAGCCGTCGTCGATCCACTTTTCATTTTCCATTTGTTTTGTCTTGTTTACCTGCCCACCTGGTTTACATCTCCTCATAATTACTATGTGTATTTAGCCCTCTGTTCCCTCCATGTCTGTGTGGGGTATTGTTTAATTGTCAAGGTCGGCACGCTTCCGGCTGGTTTGCGCCGGGTTTTGTTTTGTACCCGTGCTTTGTGGCAGCCGGTCCTTTGTACTTGGTTGTTGTACTTGGTGCTGCCTCACTTATTCCTTGGGCATTTGTTTTTGTGACGCGGTTGCGTTCTGTTCAAATAATTGCCTCAGTAAAGTGCTTTGTCCGCTCATCTCTGCTCTCCTGCGCCTGACTTCTATGCAACCAGCTACACCCACCAGGTGACAGTTGTAAAATGTTGATTCGTACTGAACTATACCCCATTAATATGTAGTGGGTCCACACTCAAAACATATATTTTGACAATTAATGTATGCTATTAAATTAATTTATATGCAACACGACCAAAAACAAGAACCCCTACCTCCTCCACAGAGCCCCTGCCTCCTCCACAGAGTTCCTGCCCCTCCACAGAGCCCCTTCCTCCTCCACAGAGCCCGTTCCTCCTCCACAGAGTTCCTGCCTCCTCCACAGAGTTCCTGCACCCTCCACAGAGCCCCTTCCTCCTCCACAGAGCCCCTTCCTCCTCCACAGAGTTCCTACCTCCTCCACATAGCCCCTGCATCCTCCACAGATCTCCTGCTGATAGTGGGATAGAATGGAGGGGAAGAGGGACTGTGTGTGTGTGTGTGTGTGTGTGTGTGTGTGTGTGTGTGTGTGTGTGTGTGTGTGTGTGTGTGTGTGTGTGTGTGTGTGTGTGTGTGTGTGTGTGTGTGTGTGTGTGTGTGTGTGTGTGTGTGTGTGTGTGTGTGTGTGTGTGTGTGTGTGTGTGTGTGTGTGTGTGTGTGTGTGTGTGTGTGTGTGTGTGTGGGTGGCAAGGATAGGTTGTTCGCTGGTAGTGGAGAAAAATAATGAATGTTGTAGGATGCCTACACTTGAATTGGAGTGATGTGGCATATTTGCATGATACATCCCCCCCCCCACACACACACACTCACACACTCATAAATCTCTCTTATCAGCGTAAAGGGAGGGACACACTCGGTCATTGTGGAGGAGGAGAGGGCAGTATCATGTAGTGTCCATACACTGAACGGTGGCTGCCGTTGCTTTAAATGAAAGAGTTTGACTCAAAAACAATGTGTGTACAGCCTAACCCAAACCATAACCACCCGTCTCTTTTTATTTTGATTGGCTCTTATTCTACTCATTTCCTCTGTCTCTCCGTCTGTCTCTCCGTCTGTCTCTCCGTCTGTCTCTCCGTCTGTCTCTCTGTCTGTCTCTCCGTCTGTCTCTCCGTCTGTCTCTCTGTCTGTCTGTCTCTCTGTCTGTCTGTCTCTCTGTCTGTCTGTCTGTCTCTCTGTCTGTCTGTCTCTCTGTCTGTCTGTCTCTCTGTCTGTCTGTCTGTCTCTCTCTCTGTCTGTCTGTCTCTCTGTCTGTCTGTCTCTCTGTCTGTCTGTCTCTCTGTCTGTCTCTCTGTCTGTCTCTCCGTCTGTCTCTCCGTCTGTCTCTCTCTGCCTCTGTCTGCCAGTGTACAGCTGTACTGTGCTATGAGTGATGATATTGCCATTGAATACTGCTGTGTATGCAGCCCGGGCCTTGTTGAATAGCTATATGAATTTCAATTGCAGTTAATGAAAACATAGAGACCTTGGGAGGATTTTGAATGACCCTTGTCAAGAGGGGATGATGGTTATTTATTTACTTCATTGTTGGAAACATGGAATAAGAATTTAAGAATAAAGTATATATCTTTTTTTTATCTTTTTTACTCATTTTTTCTGCCATTTTTCAATTGATTTAATTCCTGTATCCATCTCCGTCGGAGAATATTTGGATGGTGTCTGATAGGCCTTCTCAGCTGCATGATCAAAACCATTATCTTGTCAAAATACTCTCTAAGATGAAAGTTGTCTCTTCTTTGACTCTGTACTTCAGCTATAAAAACCGTCTCTCTTCATATTAAAATGTTTCCTTTGTCATCTGGTGTTATTGCCACACTCCCCTTTCACCCGCTGGTGTGTATGCACTTATAAACCTTAATAAAACAAAACATTTTCCACATTAAAAACACACCTCGTGCCACACCTCCCATCTCATTCCTAGGTCTGTAATCACATTCTTAAAAACTGTTGGAGCTAGAAAATTCATCTCTCAGTGACTCATCTTAAAGTTAAGCAACATTAAAAAAAATAACTGTTAAAGCTGGAATCCTTAAGACCAGTTAATACTTGGTCTAACCAAATATAATAAACAGCCTGATGAAGAGGCTGTCTGCAGCACCGGGCTGCTGGTGTCATGAAGAGGCTGTCTGCAGCACCGGGCTGCTGGTGTCATGAGGAGGCTGGAGCACCGGGCTGCTGGTGTCATGAAGAGGCTGTCTGCAGCACCGGGCTGCTGGTGTCATGAAGAGGCTGTCTGCAGCACCGGGCTGCTGGTGTCATGAAGAGGCTGGAGCACCGGGCTGCTGGTGTCATGAGGAGGCTGTCTGCAGCATCGGGCTGCTGGTGTCATGAAGAGGCTGTCTGCAGCACCGGGCTGCTGGTGTCATGAAGAGGCTGTCTGCAGCACCGGGCTGCTGGTGTCATGAAGAGGCTGTCTGCAGCATCGGGCTGCTGGTGTCATGAAGAGGCTGTCTGCAGCACCGGGCTGCTGGTGTCATGAAGAGGCTGTCTGCAGCATCGGGCTGCTGGTGTCATGAAGAGGCTGGAGCACCGGGCTGCTGGTGTCATGAAGAGGCTGTCTGCAGCACCGGGCTGCTGGTGTCATGAAGAGGCTGTCTGCAGCATCGGGCTGCTGGTGTCATGAAGAGGCTGTCTGCAGCACCGGGCTGCTGGTGTCATGAAGAGGCTGTCTGCAGCACCGGGCTGCTGGTGTCATGAAGAGGCTGTCTGCAGCATCGGGCTGCTGGTGTCATGAAGAGGCTGTCTGCAGCACCGGGCTGCTGGTGTCATGAAGAGGCTGTCTGCAGCATCGGGCTGCTGGTGTCATGAAGAGGCTGGAGCACCGGGCTGCTGGTGTCATGAAGAGGCTGTCTGCAGCATCGGGCTGCTGGTGTCATGAAGAGGCTGGAGCACCGGGCTGCTGGTGTCATGAAGAGGCTGTCTGCAGCATCGGGCTGCTGGTGTCATGAAGAGGCTGTCTGCAGCATCGGGCTGCTGGTGTCATGAAGAGGCTGTCTGCAGCATCGGGCTGCTGGTGTCATGAAGAGGCTGTCTGCAGCATCGGGCTGCTGGTGTCATGAAGAGGCTGTCTGCAGCATTGGGCTGCTGGTGTCATGAAGAGGCTGGAGCTCCGGGTGTCACGAGAGACTAGGTGCGTGAGGAAGAATCAGGCGCAGAGAGCATAAGTTCCACAGAAAGAAGTGCACTTTAATAACACACGAAAAACAATGCCCACAACACAGGGCGCGGAAAAAATGTGGACCAACCCAAACACACAGGGTACCAGGTCTGGAGCACGAACACCAAATATCATACACACGTAACATAAAAATAATCCCGCACAAAACAAGGGCGGGTAAACGTACTATAAATAAGGAAGCCCATCAAGCACACAAAATAAACACAGGTGCAACTAATAAGACAAAACAACCAGACAACGAAAAAGGGATCGGTGGCGGCTAGTAGACCGGTGACGACGACCGCCGAGCATCGCCAGAACAGGCAGGGGAGCCAACTTCGCCGGAAGTCGTGACAGTGGGCTGCTGGTGTCATGAGGAGTCTGTCATCGTGTTAATATTTCCTCATAACGACAATGACAAGTTTGATGTCGGACAACAATAGAATGTTCATGTCACTGCTGTCTACAGACATGTAGACATAGATCAACTGTAAACCAGCCTTTAGCGGTGAAACTGTCACACCAAAGATGTTACTTCAAAACAACCAACACTGTCCCCCCCCCCCCCAGAGACGTCATTGCACATTAGATAGAACAGCAGAAAATTATGTTCAGTTTAAAAAAAAAAACTAAGTAAAAACAATACATGCGCTGGTTCACAGATAACAGCTTTGAAGAGTCTAAATAAAACAAAAATACATATTTCTCATGTTGCGCTCCTCCACTGCACCTGCCATGCCTCTCTGTCTCTCTGCCTGTGATCTGACCTAGGGTCAGGAGTTAAGGGGCCTGCTCATTATCCGTTCACTGTGCTCAGTGGCTGTAGCTCTGATAAAGCTGATCTGAGGTCAGGGCTAGTAGGTCTCTGCAGCTACATCGGTCTAAAGGATGTTCTTCTTCTTCTTCAGATCATCAAGAAGGAAGTGTGTGTAACGTGGTGGCGCAGCGGTCTAAGGACTGCATCTCAGTGCTAGAGGCGTCACTACAGACCCTGGTTCGATTCCAGGCTGTATCACCACTAACTGTGACTGGGAGTCCCATAGGGTGGGTCACAATGTGCCCAGCGTTGTCCGGGTTAGGGTTCAGCCGGGGTAGGAGGTCATTGTAAATAAAAATGTGTTCTTAACTGACATTAAAAAATATGTATTCCTGTAGCCGATTCTACACCAGGGGAGAATCTCCAGGATACTACACCAGGGGAGAATCTCCAGGATACTACACCAGGGGAGAATCACCAGGATACTACACCAGGGGAGAATCACCAGGGGAGGATCACCAGGATACTACACCAGGGGAGAATCACCAGGGGAGAATCACCAGGATACTACTCCAGGGGAGAATCACCAGGATACTACGCCAGGGGAGAATCACCAGGATACTACACCAGGGGAGAATCACCAGGGGAGAATCACCAGGATACTACACCAGGGGAGAATCACCAGGATACTACTCCAGGGGAGAATCACCAGGATACTACACCAGGGGAGAATCACCAGGATACTACTCCAGGGGAGAATCTCCAGGATACTACGACAGGGGAGAATCACCAGGATACTACACCAGGGGAGAATCTCCAGGATACTACACCAGGGGAGAATCTCCAGGATACTACTCCAGGGGAGAATCACCAGGATACTACACCAGGGGAGAATCTCCAGGATACATCACCAGGTGAGAATCACCAGGATACTACTCCAGGGGAGAATCTCCAGGATACTACACCAGGGCAGAATCTCCAGGATACATCACCAGGGGAGAATCACCAGTATACTACTCCAGGGGAGAATCTCCAGGATACTACACCAGGGGAGAATCACCAGGATACTACACCAGGGGAGAATCTCCAGGATACTACACCAGGGGAGAATCACCAGGATACTACTCCAGGGGAGAATCACCAGGATACTACACCAGGGGAGAATCTCCAGGATACTACTCCAGGGGAGAATCTCCAGGATACATCACCAGGGGAGAATCACCAGTATACTACTCCAGGGGAGAATCTCCAGGATACTACTCCAGGGGAGAATCACCAGGATACTACTCCAGGGGAGAATCACCAGATACTACACCAGGGGAGAATCTCCAGGATACATCACCAGGTGAGAATCACCAGGATACTACTCCAGGGGAGAATCTCCAGGATACTACACCAGGGCAGAATCTCCAGGATACATCACCAGGGGAGAATCACCAGTATACTACTCCAGGGGAGAATCTCCAGGATACTACACCAGGGGAGAATCACCAGGATACTACACCAGGGGAGAATCTCCAGGATACTACACCAGGGGAGAATCACCAGGATACTACTCCAGGGGAGAATCACCAGGATACTACTCCAGGGGAGAATCTCCAGGATACTACACCAGGGGAGAATCTCCAGGATACATCACCAGGGGAGAATCACCAGGATACTACTCCAGGGGAGAATCTCTAGTATACTACACCAGGGGAGAATCACCAGGATACATCACCAGGGGAGAATCACCAGGATACTACTCCAGGGGAGAATCACCAGGATACTACTCCAGGGGAGAATCTCCAGGATACTACACCAGGGGAGAATCTCCAGGATACATCACCAGGGGAGAATCACCAGTATACTACTCCAGGGGAGAATCTCCAGGATACATCACCAGGGGAGAATCACCAGTATACTACGCCAGGGGAGAATCTCCAGGATACTACTCCAGGGGAGAATCACCAGGATACTACACCAGGGGAGAATCACCAGGATACTACTCCAGGGGAGAATCTCCAGGATACATCACCAGGGGAGAATCACCAGTATACTACTCCAGGGAGAATCTCCAGGATACTACTCCAGGGGAGAATCACCAGGATACTACTCCAGGGGAGAATCACCAGGATACTACTCCAGGGGAGAATCTCCAGGATACATCACCAGGGGAGAATCACCAGTATACTACTCCAGGGGAGAATCACCAGTATACTACTCCAGGGGAGAATCTCCAGGATACTACTCCAGGGGAGAATCACCAGGATACTACTCCAGGGGAGAATCACCAGGATACTACTCCAGGGGAGAATCACCAGGATACTACTCCAGGGGAGAATCACCAGTATACTTCTCCAGGGGAGAATCTCCAGGATACTACTCCAGTGGAGAATCACCAGGATACTACTCCAGGGGAGAATCTCCAGGATACTACGCCAGGGGAGAATCACCAGGATACTACTCCAGGGGAGAATCACCAGGATACTACACCAGGGGAGAATCACCAGGATACTACACCAGGGGAGAATCACCAGGATACTACACCAGGGGAGAATCACCAGGATACTACTCCAGGGGAGAATCACCAGGATACTACGCCAGGGGAGAATCACCAGGATACTACGCCAGGGGAGAATCACCAGGATACTACTCCAGGGGAGAATCACCAGGATACTACGCCAGGGGAGAATCACCAGGATACTACGCCAGGGGAGAATCACCAGGATACTACACCAGGGGAGAATTACCAGGATACTACACCAGGGGAGAATCACCAGGATACTACACCAGGGGAGAATCACCAGGATACTACTCCAGGGGAGAATCACCAGGATACTACGCCAGGGGAGAATCACCAGGATACTACTCCAGGGGAGAATCTCCAGGATACTACACCAGGGGAGAATTTCCAGGATACATCACCAGGGGAGAATCACCAGTATACTACTCCAGGGGAGAATCTCCAGGATACATCACCAGGGGAGAATCACCAGTATACTACTCCAGGGGAGAATCTCCAGGATACTACTCCAGGGGAGAATCACCAGGATACTACACCAGGGGAGAATCACCAGGATACTACTCCAGGGGAGAATCTCCAGGATACATCACCAGGGGAGAATCACCAGTATACTACTCCAGGGGAGAATCTCCAGGATACTACTCCAGGGGAGAATCACCAGGATACTACTCCAGGGGAGAATCTCCAGGATACTACACCAGGGGAGAATCACCAGGATACTACTCCAGGGGAGAATCACCAGGATACTACACCAGGGGAGAATCTCCAGGATACTACTCCAGGGGAGAATCACCAGGATACTACTCCAGGGGAGAATCACCAGGATACTACACCAGGGGAGAATCACCAGGATACTACTCCAGGGGAGAATCACCAGGATACTACACCAGGGGAGAATCACCAGGATACTACACCAGGGGAGAATCACCAGGATACTACACCAGGGGAGAATCACCAGTATACTACACCAGGGGAGAATCACCAGGATACTACACCAGGGGAGAATCACCAGGATACTACTCCAGGGGAGAATCACCAGGATACTACACCAGGGGAGAATCACCAGGATACTACACCAGGGGAGAATCACCAGGATACTACTCCAGGGGAGAATCACCAGGATACTACGCCAGGGGAGAATCACCAGGATACTACGCCAGGGGAGAATCACCAGGATACTACACCAGGGGAGAATCACCAGGATACTACACCAGGGGAGAATCACCAGGATACTACTCCAGGGGAGAATCACCAGGATACTACGCCAGGGGAGAATCACCAGGATACTACTCCAGGGGAGAATCTCCAGGATACTACACCAGGGGAGAATCTCCAGGATACATCACCAGGGGAGAATCACCAGTATACTACTCCAGGGGAGAATCTCCAGGATACATCACCAGGGGAGAATCACCAGTATACTACTCCAGGGGAGAATCTCCAGGATACTACTCCAGCGGAGAATCACCAGGATACTACACCAGGGGAGAATCACCAGGATACTACACCAGGGGAGAATCACCAGGATACTACTCCAGGGGAGAATCACCAGGATACTACACCAGGGGAGAATCACCAGGATACTACTCCAGGGGAGAATCACCAGGATACTACACCAGGGGAGAATCACCAGGATACTACTCCAGGGGAGAATCTCCAGGATACTACTCCAGGGGAGAATCACCAGGATACTACTCCAGGGGAGAATCACCAGGATACTACACCAGGGGAGAATCACCAGTATACTACTCCAGGGGAGAATCTCCAGGATACTACTCCAGGGGAGAATCTCCAGGATACTACGCCAGGGGAGAATCACCAGGATACTACTCCAGGGGAGAATCACCAGGATACTACACCAGGGGAGAATCACCAGGATACTACACCAGGGGAGAATCACCAGGATACTACTCCAGGGGAGAATCACCAGGATACTACGCCAGGGGAGAATCTCCAGGATACTACACCAGGGGAGAATCACCAGGATACTACTCCAGGGGAGAATCTCCAGGATACTACACCAGGGGAGAATCACCAGGATACTACGCCAGGGGAGAATCACCAGGATACTACACCAGGGGAGAATCACCAGGATACTTTGCCAGGGGAGAATCACCAGGATACTACACCAGGGGAGAATCACCAGGATACTTTGCCAGGGGAGAATCACCAGGATACTACACCAGGGGAGAATCACCAGTATACTACTCCAGGGGAGAATCTCCAGGATACTACACCAGGGGAGAATCACCAGGATACTACTCCAGGGGAGAATCTCCAGGATACTACACCAGGGGAGAATCACCAGGATACTACGCCAGGGGAGAATCACCAGGATACTACTCCAGGGGAGAATCACCAGGATACTACACCAGGGGAGAATCACCAGGATACTACACCAGGGGAGAATCACCAGGATACTACACCAGGGGAGAATCACCAGGATACTACGCCAGGGGAGAATCACCAGGATACTACACCAGGGGAGAATCACCAGGATACTACACCAGGGGAGAATCAACAGGATACTACACCAGGGGAGAATCACCAGGATACTACTCCAGGGGAGAATCACCAGGATACTACTCCAGGGGAGAATCACCAGGATACTACACCAGGGGAGAATCACCAGGATACTACACCAGGGGAGAATCACCAGGATACTACGCCAGGGGAGAATCACCAGGATACTACACCAGGGGAGAATCACCAGGATACTACACCAGGGGAGAATCACCAGGATACTACACCAGGGGAGAATCACCAGGATACTACACCAGTGGAGAATCTCCAGGATACTACACCAGGGGAGAATCTCCAGGATACATCACCAGGGGAGAATCACCAGTATACTACTCCAGGGGAGAATCTCCAGGATACATCACCAGGGGAGAATCACCAGGATACTACGCCAGGGGAGAATCACCAGGATACTACACCAGGGGAGAATCACCAGGATACTACACCAGGGGTAGAATCACCAGGATACTACACCAGGGGAGAATCACCAGGATACTACTCCAGGGGAGAATCACCAGGATACTACGCCAGGGGAGAATCACCAGGATACTACTCCAGGGGAGAATCTCCAGGATACTACACCAGGGGAGAATCTCCAGGATACATCACCAGGGGAGAATCACCAGTATACTACTCCAGGGGAGAATCTCCAGGATACTACTCCAGGGGAGAATCTCCAGGATACTACTCCAGGGGAGAATCACCAGGATACTACTCCAGGGGAGAATCTCCAGGATACTACTCCAGCGGAGAATCACCAGGATACTACACCAGGGGAGAATCACCAGGATACTACTCCAGGGGAGAATCTCCAGGATACATCACCAGGGGAGAATCACCAGTATACTACTCCAGGGGAGAATCTCCAGGATACTGCTCCAGGGGAGAATCACCAGGATACTACTCCAGGGGAGAATCACCAGGATACTACACCAGGGGAGAATCTCCAGGATACTACACCAGGGGAGAATCACCAGGATACTACTCCAGGGGAGAATCTCCAGGATACTACTCCAGGGGAGAATCACCAGGATACTACTCCAGGGGAGAATCACCAGGATACTACTCCAGGGGAGAATCACCAGGATACTACACCAGGGGAGAATCACCAGGATACTACACCAGGGGAGAATCACCAGTATACTACTCCAGGGGAGAATCTCCAGGATACTACTCCAGGGGAGAATCACCAGGATACTACTCCAGGGGAGAATCTCCAGGATACTACTCCAGGGGAGAATCACCAGGATACTCTTCCAGGGGAGAATCTCCAGGATACTACGCCAGGGGAGAATCACCAGGATACTACACCAGGGGAGAATCACCAGGATACTACACCAGGGGAGAATCACCAGGATACTACGCCAGGGGAGAATCACCAGGATACTACACCAGGGGAGAATCACCAGGATACTACACCAGGGGAGAATCACCAGGATACTACACCAGGGGAGAATCACCAGGATACTACTCCAGGGGAGAATCACCAGGATACTACGCCAGGGGAGAATCTCCAGGATACTACACCAGGGGAGAATCACCAGGATACTTTGCCAGGGGAGAATCACCAGGATACTACACCAGGGGAGAATCACCAGGATACTTTGCCAGGGGAGAATCACCAGGATACTACACCAGGGGAGAATCACCAGTATACTACTCCAGGGGAGAATCTCCAGGATATACTATACCATGGAGAATCACCAGGATACTACGCCAGGGAGAATCACCAGGATACTACACCAGGGGAGAATCACCAGGATACTACGCCAGGGAGAATCACCAGGATACTACACCAGGGGAGCTCACCAGTATACTACTCCAGGGAGAATCTCCAGGATACTACTCCAGGGGAGAATCACCAGGATACTACTCCAGGGGAGAATCTCCAGGATACTACTCCAGGGGAGAATCACCAGGATACTACTCCAGGGGAGAATCTCCAGGATACTACGCCAGGGGAGAATCACCAGGATACTACTCCAGGGGAGAATCACCAGGATACTACACCAGGGAGAATCACCAGATACTACACCAGGGGAGAATCACCAGGATACTACACCAGGGGAAATCACCAGGATACTACGCCAGGGGAGAATCACCAGGATACTACACCAGGGGAGAATCACCAGGATACTACACCAGGGGAGAATCACCAGGATACTACACCAGGGGAGAATCACCAGGATACTACTCCAGGGGAGAATCACCAGGATACTACACCAGGGAGAATCACCAGGATACTACACCAGGGGAGAATCCCAGGATACTACACCAGGGGAGAATCACCAGGATACTACGCCAGGGGAGAATCACCAGGATACTACACAGGGGAGAATCACCAGGATACTACACCAGGGGAGAATCACCAGGATACTACACCAGGGGAGAATCACCAGGATACTACACCAGGGGAGAATCTCCAGGATACTACACCAGGGGAGAATCTCCAGGATACTACACCAGGGGAGAATCACCAGGATACTACTCCAGGGGAGAATCACCAGGATACTACACCAGGGGAGAATCACCAGGATACTACACCAGGGGAGGATAACCAGGATACTACTCCAGGGGAGAATCACCAGGGGAGAATCACCA